>NC_022023.1:3938562-3982937 GCF_000317375.1 Microtus ochrogaster
AAAATATTTTATTTATTTATTTATTATGTATACAATATTCTGTCTGTGTGTATACCTGCAGGCCAGAAGAGGGCACCAGACCCCATTACAGATGTTTGTGAGCCACCATGTGGTTGCTGGGAATTGAACTCAGGACCTTTGGAAGAGCAGGCAATGGAGGACTGATTCTTGCTAAGCAGCTATAACACACTAGTGTGACTGTGTGGGTACTTCATATAGCATCATGTTGAGCCCTCACTACAGTTCTGCAGAATAGATTTTAGCCTTCATTTTATACGGGAGTGAACGGAAGCACACAGCTTTCACACTACCTGCTTTAGGTTTGTCCGCTAATACGCAGCCGCTGTGGGTTTGAACTCAGGTCTTTGATGACATGGTTTTCCTATTTCCCAATGTTTTGCTGGAGAGGAGATAAAGGAATATGGAACTGGTTGGGGTGCATGGAAGGGAGAGGGAGAGTTAAGGCTGAGGGGAACCACAATGTTTATTTCTTGTCTTTACACAGCTTCAGTCTCTCGTCAAAATCCTGCCAGGTGCACAGCCACCTGGAGACAAGGGTCTGGGCACAGTTTTACTTGCAGAGTGAAAATGACCGGTTCATGTGGAAATATTTCTCCAGATTCTAAATGCTTTGATCACCTTCTTCACCTGAATTCCACATGGAATGCTGCTGTCTGATCTGCCGCCCAGATCAGAGTCGGAATTCTAAGGCAAGGTGTCAAGCGCGCAATCTGACTTCATTGAGCATCAGATGCTTCATCTACCATGGGGTTCCTGATGTCTCCATCTAGAGGACATTGATTAGAGGTGACAAAGTAAGGGCTATGGCATTCATCATTTAAGCCTGGAGATGCGAGACTATTCTCAGGGTCTGCTAACCATTGTGCTGGAAGAGCAGGTGCAGCCGGGTATCACCAGAACAAACCGGACTGCTGCTTCCCACCAGGAGTGATCTACGAGGCTTATCTGTGGCGCTTGTTTCCACCCAGCAGGCACCTGCAGCCCTCCTTCTCCCCTAGTAGTAGTTTAAATGCAATTAGACCCACCTTCAAAAGTAAGCTTTGGTGTCTCATTGAAAACGTTTTGAACGTGTTGGGCTCACAGGCAGACACTTCAGCCAGACTTCTATTAGCCACCCTCCGTTTCTAGTCTCCAGCTGGCAGGCTGGCCAACATGTTGAGACTAATCGGGAAACAGGAGCAGCCTCGTAGGGTGGTGAGACAATTTGAGAGGTGTGCTCAAATGGAAAGGGGGGGGAAGGCATGCGCTATAGTCTGCATGAAAACAAGCAGAAAATAGAACAGTTCGGGGATAGAAGATGGGAGGGGGATGTACAAGGCGACAGAAGGGGACAAGCCATGAGAGTCCAGTTACTAGACAGCACCTGCTATGAGAGCCCAAAATATCCCAGTGGAATAACACCTCTTCAGCAGATCCTCTGTGGCGGAGGCAGCAGGGACGGAGAGAGGAAGTCTAGGGTTTAGTTATTCTGAGCAACAGCGTGCATGTGCTTGATAAATTCTTATTTCTCACCACCTCCTCTCACTCACCTCCATTTTGGTAGTGTTGGCCAAGACCTAAGAAGCTGATTTTTAGGTTATACTCATAGTAGATGAGCAGCTGGGTGAAGTTGGTGGTCAATGATGCTTATCAGCTGTTGAACGGGTCCTTCTTTCTTCCCTCCATCCCATGCTTCCCCCTTCCGTTCTTCTACCCATCCTTATTTCCTGATTTTCCTCATCCTTTCTCTCTCCTCCTTTCTCCCTCTTTAGTCCTTTTCTCCCTTCCTTCTCTTCCTCTCTTCCTCCATCACCTCCTTCCATCTTCCTTCCTCCCTGCCTCTCACCTCCCCTTTTCTCCCTTCCTTCTCTTCCTCTCTTCCTCCATCACCTCCTTCCATCTTCCTTGCTCCCTGCCTCTCACCTCCCCTTTTCTCCCTTCCTCTTTTCCCATTTTTTTTCTTTTCTTTCATCTTCCACACCCTTTTTCTCTTCTTGGACAGCCACTGAAGCAGGAACTGGTGATACGGGGAGGAAGAAATGGGCTCCCTCTTTGTCAGGAAACCAGCATTGAACTGCAAAGGTGCAAGGTTCAGAGTCCTCGGCCCCTGGAGTTGAGCTGCATGCCTGCTGTGCCCACGAGGCTCAGTGCAGGTACTTCAGACCCAAGTCTAGCACTAAACTCATGACCTTCCCTGAATCCCAGGCCTTCTTCCCGACTTCCTGTCAGAGTGGGTGGCCTCACTTTTTGCCTGTCGATCCCAAATCAGAGCCTGAATTACACTGGACTCTTTTTTGTTACCTCTCCCTTGGCAGTCTGTGTTCCCAAGTCTGTGAGTCTCTGCTGGTTTTCTCAGCACACACACTTCTTTCCATTCTCATAGTCATTGCTCGAGCCTTTCATAGTCATAGTTCGAGCCTTTCATGCTCTCTCCTCAGGTCTAATGGCTTGCCCATCTGTTTCCATTTTCTCTCAGAGTCGTTCCTTCTCAATTAGGCTAGAATAATCTCAAATGATCTCTGCCTTGTTGATAAAAGGACCTGTTGTTGAGTGTACATCCCCTCATCACTTGAATGCCCCAGCCTCAGATTTCTGAGTCCCACTGCAGAAAGCTCCCTGACCACTTGGTCTGCCCATCTCCATCAGTGCTGGCTAGTTCTTCTGTCTAAAGACATTAAAGCCATTTGGGAGGGCAAACTCAACCAAGAAAACACCCTGACTTGATTGGCCTGTGGGTAAACCTATAGAGCATTTTCTTTATTAAGGATTGATTCAGGTGTGCCCATCCTGCAACAAGCAGGGCTACCCCTGGATAGCAGGATAAAAAAACCATGGGAGCAATCAAGCCAGTACCCTAGCATGGCTTTTGCTTCAAGGTTCCTGCTTCCAGGTTCCTGCCTTGAATTCCTGCTTAGCCTTCCTCTAGTGTTGGACTATAATCTGTGAAGTGAAATACACACGTTCCTCCCCAAGTTGACTTTGATCATGATGTTTTATCGCAACAATAAAAACCCCAGCAAAGACGCCATCCACCATGCTCACAAGCGCATGGAGCTGGATGTTATAGCCTCTAGATCCCAGCCAACAGGGCTTCCTGTGCTGATTTCTGCCCAGATACATCCACCCCACACTCAACGCTTCCATGGACCACATATCTCTGGCCTCACTCCACTTTGGATCTGGTTCACTGGTATTAATTAGGTGCCTATCTGCTTCAAAACTATGTAAGGTCTTTAAAACATTTTCAATGTTCACACCATTGTTCTCATGAGCATTTGTTTTGGAAAAGATTGATCACTTCTGCTCCCTGGCATCTAGAGCAAGGCCCTGCATATGGTATTTGCTGGATAAATAACTGAATGAACTCCGATTCTCGTGGAGTGAGGCCACGAGAACTGAGCATTGAGAGCGTGGTGACATGTGCAAGGCAAGAGTAATGAAAAGAGAATTTTCCTGAAGATTTGACTTCTCACTATAACATAGTGCACTGGGGCATGGGATTTGATCCTCAGGGTCCCAGCAGCGAATGCTCTCAGGGAAGAAGGGTGGGGAGCAGAGATCGCCTTTCAACTATGTAGAGATGAGTGTGTGTATGTATGTGTGTGCATGAATATGTGTGAGTGTGTGTGTAAATGCGTGTGACTGAGCATGTATGAGTATGTAAATGTGTGAGTGTGTGTAAATGCGTGTGAGTGTGTGTGTAAATGTGTGTGTGTCTGAGTGAGTATGAGAGTGTATGAATGTGTGAGAGAGCATGTGTGTATGTATGTGTGCATATTCAGCAAAAAGAGGGCAGGAAGGAAAGAGATCCTGGTCAAGATGGAAGTCACATCTCAGGAAGGTTTCTGTAAAGATAGGACTGCAGAGCGTTCTTCCCTCTCCCTCCATAGCCGCCCCCCTCCTACACACCTCTTATTCTATTTATCACCATCAACAACAAAAAGACAAAATAGGAGAGTCTTCCTCTAGGTTCAAACCGCCTTATCCCAACAAGAGAGAGGAAATTCCAGCTCCTGCGGCACCTAGCCCAGACCCTGTCCACCCTGTTCCTGCTCGTCAGTCATCGGTTTACCCATTTGAGCAATGGGAGGAACACCTGGCTCCACCATCAGTTTCCTTTCCCCTGCGTGCTTGGAGGTAAAAATCATTTGCATTTCAACAATGGTCCAGCAGCCCTTTCGTCCATCCATCCGTCAGACGGGAGATTGGCTGCCTGACTTCTTTCTGATCCCTAACTGAATAGCTGCATGTCCGCAACACAGCATGTCAGCCTGGCCCAGAGAAAAAATTTTTTTTTATAAGTTGGGGGATCTTTGACTTTAAATCCATATAATGTCTATATATAAAGTTTGGAGTGTGTGTGTGTGTGTTTGAGAGAGAGAGAGGCCATGACAGGTTCAGAAAGGAAGGGAGAGGAGGAGAACTGTAAATTAAGGGTTATAATTGCTTACAAACACACACATATGCACCCACACGTGGGCACACACTCACACTCACGCACACCATTAATTAAAATGGAAAAATAACTTTTTCACTCGGGGCCACAAGCAATGAACATTTCTTGGGGTGGGAATGTGAAGCCCCTAATAGTCGGAGATTTCCAAGGAATAACTCCTCATTAATTTGACTGACAATGAGCGGATCATCTCCTTCATCATACCTTTATTTCTATTAAGCGGGGCTTATTCTCCCTGCAGATTTCCAGCGCGTGCGAGGGCTGAAACTCCTGGGGCAGAACCAAAGGGCTGATGGACGGCAACTTTCTGAAGGGGCTCTACGAACAGAATCTGGGGAGAAGGTTGGAAAACCAGCGAGGGCCACATGCAGCGTCCCTGTGCTCTGCTCTGGAAAGCTGTCTCATCCCCCAACCCGAGCGAAACGTCAGGAGAACGAACCCAGCAACGCAGAAGTATGCACATGTGTAGGCCATGAAGAATGTCCTTCTGTCCCAGTGGTGAAACCCAGAGACACCACAATCAATTGTTTCAGACGCCTAAGTCGCATAGCATCACAATTTGTGTTTTACACTACTATTTATTATTACTGTTCTGTACCTTTCAGTTCAAATATCTAACCACTTGAGAGCATAAACCTGGCTATAAATCCCCAGAAAGTAGAAACTGACCAGTGCCTCACAATCTGGTATGAATTTGAGCCTCAAGAGGATCCAGGGCATGCAGACCTGGGCTCTCTGGAATAATCAGAAAATTGGAGGTTGACCTCTGGCCTCCATGCATATACACACACGAATATACAATAGACAAACAAGTGTATACACACACACACACACCATACATCCCACTATCCATCAGAGTGATGGCTGAGCTGCTCATCAATGGTAAAAGTCCACAGCTTCATGGTGGGAAGCACAGAAGCATGCAGACAGATGTGATGCTAGAGAGGAGGCTAAGAGTTCAACATCTGGATCAGCAGGCAGCAGAAAGAGGGAGAGTGACCCTTGGCCTGGCTTGACCATCTGAAACCTCAAAGCCCACCCTCCAGTGACACACTTCCTCCCATAAGACCATCCATACTCCAAAACGGCCATACCTCCTAAAGTGCCACTCCCTATGGGTCTGTAAGGGGCCATTTTCATTCAGACCACCACCCAGCTATTCATTCCCTCTGTAACCAAGCCCCAGAGTAAGTTGGTCCTTGCACTCTCTGAGTCTCTCCAGGGAAGCTCTCCAGATGAGGGGTTTGTGGGTAACCTTTCCTGCTATGGCTGATAAGAAGCACAGATGAAATAAGATGGGGTTTGTCACTGACATCTGAAGCAGGAGTCAGTCTTGGAGACCCAGCTCTCAACCCATGGAATCTGAGGCGACCTGCCCATAGGGATGCAAGCCATGTTTTCATAGCCAAGAAGACATGGAGTAATCTATAAAATACAAGGCCCTCAATGCCATCTTGAATTTATGAAATCTATTTTTGCTATTTTTCCCCAATCAAGAGATGAAATACTATACGTTGTAGCGGGATGCACTAAACACTGTTATATTAAAGAGAAGCCTCGTTCCTGGAGAAACGGGAGCTTTCCTAGCCACAGGTGTTGGTTTTGACGGCAGCCTGCATATCTAAAGCAGAGAGCCGGGACTGGGCTGCTTAACACAGGCACAGACCCGAGGAGAGCTCTGCTAGGCCTGATAATGAAGATGGAATTAGGAGAAACCCAGCCAAAGCCAATTAAAACATCTTCCAGCTCTCTAATTTATTTCTGTCTCCACGGAGCAAACACAAATTCCCATCTTCTGAGACAAGCTTGGAAGACGTATTAAAACCACGTAGAGTAATTCTAAAACAGGCGACAACATCGCCAAGCTCACTGTGAACGAGAGATCCCATTCTATGATAACCACGCACAAATATTTTACAAGTTTATTCCTGATCATAGGTGATGCACATATGGGGAGGAAATCAAAGCCATTGCGCGGCACGATTTGGGAGTCACCAGGTTTTAAAGAATCAGTTTTTAGGGATATTTTTCAAAGCCCAACTTGAGAAACTCAGAAACAATTGAACGTGAATTTCTAGTTGGGTGCTCTCAGTGATATGCACTTCTGTATTTTTCTGCTACTAATAGAGACCCATTGTGGACTCTGGACAATGCACAGAAATTGCTGGGAGGAAACAGCCATTAATCTACACGTAGTATTTTATGCCTGCTTGTATCTCCATTTCTGTATTCAGAAATTCAGAGTTGTTTTGTGTCCCTCCACTGCTTGATTGCTCACCTTCCCTAAAATTTTTATTGCATAGTATTTCATAACTGAAAAAGCTATAAGGACGGTATAGGCAGTTAGGAAAATAAATGAATATTTATGAAGCTTCCACCCATCTTTAGAGTCAAAGCTTTTCAGCTGGTTGAACTGCAGGTTTCTCTCCAATTTCCCCAAGGGATGGCTATGCTAAATATTTGTTCAACATTCCTCTGATTAGAAAACTAATTTTTGGGTTGGTGAAATGGTTTAGTAGGTGAAGGTGCTTATTGTCAAGTCTCATAGCTTGGGCGTGATCCTGGAATCCATATAGTAGAAAAAGAGGACCAAATCCAGTTGTCCTCTGAACCCCCACACACATGCACTGTGGCATGTACATACATGGGTATAAGTGCGTGAGCATGCGCGCACGCACGCGCACACACAACTAAATAAATTACTTAAAAATCCATTAATGTAGACCTTAAAAGTACTTTAAACTTTGCTTGTTTTGAATCTTACAATAAATACCCTCTTACTGTATACTTCTTTAGAAGACCATTTTAATTCTTCTGAGTGTCTTTATAAAGTTTATCCAAGTTATTATGCATGGTCTTTTATCTTAGATATTATTTGTTATATTTCTTTGTGTGACTATCCCATACTTAATTCTTTCTTATTTTTCTTTAAATTCATATTCAATTGTTTCCAAAGGTCTCGAGTTGGGCTTTGAAAACTAGCCCAAACTGACTTTTTAAAATCTGGTGCCTCCCAAATCATGTTGCCCAATGGCTCTGAACCCCCCCCCCCCCACACACACACACACACACACACACACACACACACACACACACACACTTGGGTCATTTCAAGTTTCTTTTTATTTAAAACATGCTTTCTGCCATGGCAGTCCCTACATGTGCTTCCTGATGACAGGCAGTGACAATTTCCTCAGAGACACAACGTCATGGAGCGAGTCACATGTGTAAACATGAGTAGCCCCTGCCTGCCAGGGTCACACTACTCTTGCTGTCCTAGAGAGAGAGCCTGCGTGTATTTTCATCTTTTGAAAGACTGCCAGTGTTTTCCGATATCAACATTTCCCAATTGGGTATGGTTTTAAAGAGCTCACTTCAGCTCCTATGCTGCATATCCTTAATTTCTCTAAAATATTTGTTAAATATCTTTGTTTCCCTCCCTACGGTGCATCATGTGAGCTCTGTGCTCATCAACCTGCTATTATCATTCCTTTCTCTTACTGGTGTATAGCTATAGCACCATTATCTTTACTTTGACAGTCCTACGGATAGCATGTTTATTCATTCATTCATTCATTCATTCATTTTTACATCCTGACTACAGATTCCCCTCCCTTTTCTCCTCCCAGTCCTCCCACCCTCCCGTCGCCCCACCACCACCACCAACACTCACTCCTCTCCATTTATCTTCATTAAAGGGCAAGCCTCACAAAGATATCAACAAAGCATGGCATATCAATAGCATTAAGACTGAACACCTCCCTTGTATTAAGGCTGGGCAAAGCGACCCAGATCTGGATAGCATCTTCCGTGACAAAACAGAAGCTATATGTATCTCTGACTCCTTGGTCTATGGCAGCCACTCAACTGCAGACTGCTGAATCTCAGAGCCAAGTAGTAAACTTCCGATTATCCCTTACTGCTAGGTGGGGCCAGGTAGCTCATTTCTGAGCCCCTGACACAAAGCAGAAGCCATCTGTGGGTTCCGCTGTTTCCATGGCTTTCCTGGTAAAATGACAGAGACACGGCTGTCACAGCCCTGCCCCATCCTCACTTAATTCTGACTTGAACGCAGAAGTGATAGGTGAAGTGACCACAGCTCAAGAACATGAGGGAAAAACAGGGAGATTTATGAAGATTCTGGTTTTGGTATTTTTTTTCTACTTTTTCAACTCCAAACTTCAGGTTAGGTGATTAAGAAACAGGTTACTGGTTTGCTCAAACACTGTAAATCCAACTTGCCATTAATTGGAGCAGGGAATATTGTTTTATCCACTTAATCTTCAAATGGGGTCACACTCAGTGAAGTCCAAAATGGTAGTAAGAACTTTTACAACCAATTTTGTTGATTTAGAATGCAAAATTCTCCATGTGACTATTGCGATCTTATATGCCCTTTTCTCTCTTTTCAGTCTCACGGGGCACAACTCCAGCTCTTCTTCATTTGAGTCTGTCCGCCCCTTCATCCTGGCCGAAGCAACCTTTTCCCTATTTCTTGGCCTTCAGGAACTCTATTCCATTTGTCTAGATAACAAAGACTGTAACTTTCATCTGCTTTCTAAGTACATTTTTTTTGTTCTTTTTTAAAAGATTTATTTATTATGTACACAGTGTTCAGCCTCCATGCCTGCAGGCCAGAAGAGGGCAGCAGATCTCATTCCAGATGGTTGTGAGCCACCATGTGGTTGCTGGGAATGGAACTCGGGACCTCCGGAAGAGCAGTCAGTGCTCTTAACCACTGAGCTATCTCTCCAGCCTCCATTTTCCTGTTCATTTCTCTTCTTGCTTTGCTTCTTCCTCTACGACATCTGCTCCCTGAGAGAATGCTCTCTGCTTGGTTCACCGACTTTTATACCCAGCACAACTGAATGTGGCATAGAAGAGACAGCCAATGCTCAGGTGTGTCAAAAGAATCTAAAAAAAAAAAATGGTCTGCTTGGCTTCCAACTTCCCAAGTCCCTTCCTAAACCTCAAGTTCTTCATGTTTGAGTTAAAATAATGCTTTCTGTCTTTCATTGTAGACTGGGTAGTGTCTGTGTGTGTTTGTGTGTGTGTGTGTGTGTGTGTGTGTGTGTGTGTGTGTGTGTAAATGTGCATACCTGGGTAGTTCAAGCCATTTACCCCAATGGAAAAAAAAACTTCATTATTTCAGCAGAAAAAACTTTAATTCTTGATCATCTTTCAATATTTGCTCTACTGACTTTAAAAATAACATTGGTAAAATTACCAGTAACGACAAGCACTTATGAACATATAGTGCTGCATCTGCCAAGTCCCTTATTTTTTATGATGATGTGGACTCTGTTATTATTCTGTCTTTTTAAGAATTGGAAAGTAAGGCTGCACAAGAGCAAGCCAAGTCTCCTGGAGTCCTAAGTCACCCAAAAGTCACTGTGGTTCATCAGTAACTGTAACAGGCTTTCTTTTGGACCACTAAAAGAGACACATGGAGACTCAGTTAGGAATGCTTAGTCTTAGCTTATGCTTGTCCCAGATGCTCTTGTAATTGAATTTAACCTGTTTCTTCTCATCTACATTTTGCCCCAGGGCTTTTTAGTGATGTTTATCCTGCATGTCCTACTCTGTGTCTGGCTGGCTAGCAGCTGCCTGGTGCCAGGCGTCTCCCCCACCCCATTCCTCCTTTTTATTCTCTCTGCTCACCAGCCCCAATTATTGTCTACTGTCTAGCTATTGGTCATTTAGTTTTCTTTTTATTAGACCAATCAGGTGCCTTAGGCAGGCAAGATGAAGCAGTAACACATCTTTACATAATTGAACAAATGCAGCATAAACAAATGTAAGACACCTTTAACGTAGTTAAAGTAATATTCCACAACACAAAGCAATGTGACACATCTTTACCTAATTGAAATAATATTCCACAACAAGTGGCTATCCACCTGGAGAGCTGGTGCATTTTAAATAATTACTTCTTGTTCTACTCAATGTGCATGAGTGTTTATTAACATACATGTCTGTGTACGTGTTTGGTACCTACACAGGCCAGAAAAGAGTGTCTGGTCCCCTGGGACTGGAGTCCATCTTAGACTGGAGACGTTTTTTTAGCCACCATGTGGGTGCTGGGAATCAAACCCAGGTCCTCTCAAAGGGCAGCCATTGTTCTTAACTCCAGAGCCATCTCTCAAGGCCCCCTTAAATCTGTTTTATGGGACCTTCTCTGTATTAACTTCGTTTTTTTTTAGCGAAAAAAATCACTGTAGAATAAAACACATTGACATGATTTTTTAAATCTTAATATTTCAATTTATTTAAAGATTTCAAAATATTCTTTTATTATCATCTGGTTCTATGATTTCTCTTTTTATTTTATTTTATTTTTTAAGGAAAGCAACCTCCAAAGATTCTTCAGCAGTGAGGAGATAATTCTTTCCCTCCTTTATCTAAAGCCCTGACTGGAAAACTGTCCCTCAGGTTGGTGACCCTGAGGCAGGACCTTCAGCTAGGAAACAGTGGAGGAGTCTTGATTGTGGCAGGGTCCTTTGGAAGTCCAGAGAATAGATTCCTACATGGCACAGAGATTTAGCTGGCGATCTGAAAGTAGATGTATTTTGAGCTCACCTTTGAGCACCTTCTGTGCAGGGGGCTGTTACTAAATGCTGGTTGAAATGCAGCCTAGAGCACCTTAGCATTTTACTGTCATGTTCTGTCTTCACGCAGCTTATCTTTCAATGACACCCAGTAAAAAAGCTCAATGCTTTTCAAAAGTTGCCCCAACTTACTGTTCCAGTTTTTCCTCTTTACATTCCAGTCTTGTAAAGAACTCAGAGATTCCTGTCTCCTGGACACACCCTAATGTTTCTGAACCTGTGTTTGTGACTCTTTTTTTTTTTCTAGAATGTTTACACCCAACCCTACCCCATTCTCAGAAACAGGGTACCTTGTCATGTATTTCTTTGTTCTACACACATGAACTTCCAAGTTCTTTAGGTGGGGTCAGGACAACCTTTTACAGTCTGTGGCATGGTGTGGCTTTTGAACTGGTCACAATCCTCTGCTCTGTCTCAGTGTGGAATATTATTTTAAGATGTATTACATTTGTTTATGCTGTGGAACAGTTGTTTAATGATGCAAAGATGTCTTGCATTCTTTTAGGTTACATTTGTTTAACTCTCTGAAGCTATGGTAACTTTGCGTGTCTAAAACTCGTCATGGTCCAATAAAGAGCTGAATGCGGATTGGAAGGCAGGAGCGAGGATAGATAGAACTGGCAGGCAGAGAGAATAAGCAGAAGGAGAAATTAGGGATTAAGTGAGAGAGATCAAGGAGCAAGAAAAGAAGGGGCCAGCTACACAGCAAGGAACAGAGTAAGAAAGAAAGAAAAGTTATACAGAATTAGAGAAAGGTAAAATCTAGAAGCAAAAGGTAGATGGGATAATGTAAGTTAAGAAAAACTGGCTAGAAACAAGCCAAGCTAAGGCCGGGCATTCAAAACTTAGAATGAGCTTCCCTGTATTTATTTGAGAGCTGGGTGGAGGGTCCCACAAAAGGGTCAAAGAGTAAAAAAGCAACAACGATCCTGGGGCACAATTTTACCAAAACATAAGTTTCCATTTCTTATTTTGTAAATGAAGACATTGCTATCTGCTCTCTAGGACAGCCACGACAAAGACAGGGACACAGAGGTAGCCAGCAGCACCTGCTACACTGTCATGTTGAGAACTGATGGCTCACAGGATGCTGGGATTCCAACCAAGACCTTCATGCTTGCTAGACTCTCAGCATAAGGAACCATCCTACCACCTCATCCTTTAAACAGTAGACCCAAATCATCGAATTCAAATGTCAGCTCTACCACTTACCAGCCTGGGAAGCTTCCTGCCTCGTTTTCACATCTGAAAAATGGTATTCATAATATTCAGCCCTTGGGATTGTTATAGTTCACTTGGCAATAAATTATTGCCATGAGATAGGTTCTTTGCTAAGACGTGAGTAATGTAGTTATAATAAAAAAGAAACCCACCTTGTTTCAAGTAAGTATTGGAATGCATTCATACCTATTGAGGGGCTGGATGTTGAATCTTGAATTGTGTTAGACAGGGAGTATATACGTGCTGGTTCTGAGCTAGCCAATCATCTGAATTACAGTCTGCGCTGTGTATGATTCAGGAGGCCCTCATTTCAGATTTTTGGATTTAGTGAATGAATTCACACACCCTCGGTTCTTTTCCCTTCCTCTTGTTTGCCTGGCTGTCAACAGGGTTGATTTCCTTCCTCTGGGAGTAGAAGAGGGTGCCACTGTTTTGATGGGCACAGATTCACAGGGCCTGACACTTGGCATCACTGGGTCCGTTTCAGGCCGCAGAGGGGTAGTTTTTCTGCTGTGTTCCCCTCAGGGACTGTGTGAGTGCTGTGTGGGAGAGTGAGTGAGCCCACAGGAGCTGGCACCAGGGCCAGAGCTCCACCCACCTCTCAGCAGCCTTTTGCTGCTTCTTCAGACCCACTTAGTAGAGGCTGACCAAGGGAACAGAAAGCTACTTCCTCTCCAGCACCATCAAGGCCCAGGCCATTGTCTTTCTTGACTGGGTACAAGATTTACCTTGTTCTTTTGGCAGACTCTCTTAGCTGATGCCCTGCTTGGCTGGTTGTGAGAGGATCCTTTGCTTTTTATGTGGGGGTCTAATCCCTTGAATCAATATTTGTTCCACCCCCTCTGTTAACAGACAGAGACTACTAAGCTTCTCTGGCATCTCTGAGGCAAGAGACAAGGGAAAGTCTGCAACAGGGGCTGGAGACATAGTAAGAAAAATTGTCTTGATGACATCTTAACAAGCGAGGACTTTGCTTTGCAGCAATGCCAGCCTCTGACTTGGTGACTTTGTTTAATATCTTTGCAAGCTTCCAGAAAGAGGTGGTACCGGAGGAGTGGAAGACACAACCAATTAAAATTTGGTTCGGACCAACAAGGAAAGTAGGCCATGGCTAGCTAACAGAGAGGCATTGAAAGCTGGAGAGAGGTCCTGGCTCCCGGAGCCCGTATTACTAGAATATTTCTTTGTTTCCAAACAAGACCACTTCCAGAAGCATGGAGTCATGCTGACCACGTCTGGGGTCATAAAGTGTGTATCACTCTCACAGAGCCCAAAGCACAGTTCCATTGGCTTGCTCCCCCGTATCCCTCTTCATCACTGCAGGACACGGAATATCCTCGTCCATTAGTTCTGCTGAGTCTTCTCCCCTTTGCCAGATGTACTGTCTGTGTGTAGCCGGCAGGCAGCTTCTGTGACAGATGCAGACAGATGTCATTTCATAACCCAGGCAACCCTCTGCCAGGGCAGAGTCTCTCCCCGGGTACTTTATTGGCTGATGACTGTGTAGGTCAGATGAGAGGAGGAGGGACAGATGCTGAGGCAGAAAGGCAGGGTTTATGTGGGACTAGGCATTCTAGACTTTGGATCAGGTGTGGTAGGAGATCATTTAGGAGACTGGCACAGTCTTTTTTCATTCATTGTCTTTGAAAATGGTATCAAAAGACAAGCCAGAATGTCAATCAAAAGTTTGTAGACTGTCTCTCGACAGCTAAATGTCATTGAAATTCACAAGTTTATTTTATCTTTCACATAAAGCACATTGTGCAAATGGTTGTCTCATTTCCTACCCAATCTTTAATCTGGTTCATGTCTTGAACAAGTGACCAGGTCAAGCGGCAGGTTTCCATCTAAAATGTCACTGTTGGAGGCCACAGTTGACATCTTGGACAGGGTTAAAGGTTGCCATCCCTAACGTGTCTGTGTTATTGGAAATGAGACCCCATCCTGCTTTCTCTAGCTGTCACAAGAGTCATTATAACAATCACACTGTCATTCACACCACGGAGGACAACAGGACATCACTGTCATCTGGAGGGCAGCATGTCCATGTTTACAGTGTCAATTCCACGGATCGATGGTAGTGGTGCAGGAGGAAAAGTATCATTTGGAAAGCCAACTGCTATCCAGTCATGAGCCATCTGTGATGGGTAAAATCGCGAGCTCCATAAACGAGAGAGGACTCGAATCTGGTTGAATGATTCCGGAACTCTTTTTATGATTTCTAGAGTTCAGAGGATTGAGTCATTTGCAAAGATCAATGTGAAGAGATATCAACATCAACATCACCGCCAGTCAAAGTCTGACTTTGGAAGATGTGAGGGGTCAGAGTAAACACATGTCCTTTTGCTCTTGCTGAGAATCATTGACTTGTCCTTGAGTGACTTTATCAGCTTCTACCCTTGGCAAAACCCACACACTGTGGCAAACCCAAAGCCACCCACTCAGTTCTCTTTTCAGTATGGACGTCATAGGGTGAAAGTCATGGGCATTGGAGTCTGAGAGAGGCTTGATGACCGTGGATATGTTAACTATGCCCCCTGATACTTCAACTCACTAGAAGACACAGTAGCCCGGCTTCACCCTACCTCACAGGATTCTTTTGCATTCTCAGTGGATAGGTAAGAATAACAGCCACCGTTGACACAGAATGAACACTTAACCCAGGAACCCTCAGCTAAGCATGACTTCCCATCCTCCAGAGGCCATGGTCCCAATTGTGGAGGATCTGTGAAGAGGAGTGACCACCAATGAGCAGACACGAAGTTTCTTCATATTCATACAACCTACCAGATAGCGTTTCACCATGACATGTCCCAAACTTCCAATAGTGCCAGATCTGAATAGCCCTGTCTGGATACGAAGCTATCCACAATAGGTATTTGCTAGCTCATCCCCAATTCCTACCCAATACGCAGATCCCAATATGTGGGCGCTAAATTTCCTAGCAAGAGATAATAGCAACCCCTTCTCATTTGCAAAGTTGAATCAAAAAAAGAACCTATTAGCTTTCTGAAAGAATTTGTTTATGGAATTTATTTATATAATCTTCATTTTATAGGAAGTGAAAGCCAGGCTCAGAGACCCACATAGACAGCGTTCACAGCTGTAAGGATTCTCCTGTTCCAGCCTTGGAGTACTCTCCACAGGCTTTGGTACCTTGATTCATCTCCTTAAGGGTGGAATGAGGCCTATCACACCCATCAGTGAGGCGCAAATGCTTTATAAGAGGTCGGAGACCACACACACAGCAGGCTCTCCAATATCAGAATACTACCAATGTCACTAATGCTTGATCTTGATGAGCAGCAAGAAGCCATCTACACCATGTTTCTATGACGAGAGACTTTTCCATTCAAGTGAGAACCCCTTGCATCTGTGGCCCCTGTGTAAGCTTCAAGCTCCACCAGGCTAGTCATCTCTAGTTGATTTATCTATGAATAATGCCAGCTGTCAGGCTTCACTCCGGATGGTCACTAAGATCTTCTGACATCCATCAACAAGGTACCTGGGGGTAATGCCATGGCAGCTCTGTCCCTGTCTAGAAGGTCACCTTTGTAACAGGAAGGTTTTTTTAAAGTATTTTTTTAAATTTTTATGTTTTATTTTGATGGAAAAGACAGATTAGTGTTGTGGCATGGTCTACTTATTACCATAAAAGACAATGTTCTTGTTTCTTTTGCTTGGGGACATTTAGCAGCTGGCTTTAGCATATATGGCATGTCATTATGATGCACTGGTCATAAAGTCACACCTTCTATAACCTTTAAAGACATTTTAAAGATCTGTCTATCTATCTATCTATCTATCTATCTATCTATCTATCTATCTATCTATCTATCTATCTATCTATCATCTATCTAACATGTATGGATGTTTTTGTCTGCATGAATATCTGCATACCAGAAGAAGGCACCAGATTTCATGGGTCTTCAGTCACAGACAGTTGTGAGTTGCCATGTTGGTGCTGGAGATTGAACTCAGGACTTCTAAAAAAATCAGCCAATGTTCTTTATTGCCGAGCCATTTTCCCAGCTCCCTGCCACAACCTTACATACCCCATTGTTCTTTCCTTTATTTACTTAACTATTTATTGAGGTTCACGGTGAACCTCTCTCTGTTCAGCCTTTAGTAGATTGAACAGCTTCAAATCTTGAAGTCATCTCTTTCTAAAAGCATGGCAAGGATGTGAAGAAAAAATTTTAATGCATCAAAGTAAATTAAAAAAGGAACATGTTGTGTCTTGTAAGCTTTTGCAGCCTGAAGTCCAGCTCTGAGTGTGGGTCAGTACATGGAGGCCTGGCTCTTTCTGGCTCTTTCTGGATCTCTCTGGCTTTCTCTGGGTGAAAGTGACAGGGCAGCTTTAGAGCCTGGGGGCTGGGTATCGATTAAGTAGTCTTTACCCTGCTTATATTGGAGAAACCAACCAGAAAAGTAAAAGTTATGATATTTGACCCAGAAAGTCCTATGCATTCAGACATTTTTATCCCTGGGTTTCATAAATTTGTTATTGTTATTTTTGAGACTGTATTCCAGCTACAACATTATCCCTTTCCTCCCTCCCCCAAAATCCTCCCATATACCTCTCCCTGCTCTCCTTCAAATTCATGGCCTATTTTAATCAATTGTTATTATAGGTATAGATATAGATATAAACGTAGACACAGGCTTATTCCCAAATGTAATCTTTTGAGTCAATATAATGTTGCATGTATATATGTTTTCAGGGATCACTGTTGACTCTGGTCAACCAATCGTGTGCTCTTCTCTGAGGAAGACTCTCTCTCCCACTTCCAGCTTTACTCAATTACCTATAGTTCTTTGTTTAGGGTTGAGCCCTCCTTGGCCCTTTCTGTGCGGTCTGGCAAGTTCATCAGTATCTTCCTCATTCAGATTGTGTTTGTGCAGCCATGTTGGTAAGATTTTACTTGTATAGCTTATAAACAGGGCTTCATTATGAAGTTCTGGTGGGCCTAGAACTCACCATGTAGATTAAGCTGGTCTTGAACTCACAGAGATACGCCTGCCTCTGCTTCCCAAGGGCTAGGCTTACATGCATTTGTTACCACAGCAGCCTTGTCCCTAAATTTTTGTAGTGATTGTGTGAACATGATGATCAGTATTCCAAAGGCACTGAGCAAGTGAGTCTATTAGCATGCAGCTGTAGCAATGAGAGGAAGTAAAGGGATTTGGGGGTAAAAAAGGAAATGGAAGGAAAGAGAATAAAACTTCTGCCAACTTTCGCATCAGCCTTATGCAAACCTGTGGTCCTCTTTGAGCCAAGATTCCCTTCAGAAAAGCAGCACAGACGAGCCATGTCTCAGGGAAGACACTCCACTTCAACATTCCTAAGAGTCTGTGTCCTAGGAGGAGTTTGTTGTATGGAAAGCAAGAATGTAAAATGGAATGCTTTTTAATTTGTTCATTTGTATTTAAAAAAAATCTAAAAATAAAACAAAAATTCAGTTCAGTTTAAAAAGAAAATAGATGTTATAATCCTTATAACTTTACCAGAAGCGATAAACATACAGAATATTTAATAGATGTAGAAAACAAAATGAAAAGACGTGGATCTTGAAAGGAATTGGTAGGGAGGAAAAGTGGATGGAAGAAGATGGAGTGAGAGGCGCCAGGATGCATTTTAACGTGTTTGAAACTGCCAAAGAATAAACTATATCAATAAAAAGTTAAATAGCTGAAGAACAAAAAATCCAGTCAATAACTGGCCAATGGATCTCAAGGGACATGTCTCTAAAGAAACGGCCAATAAGCATGCAAGAAGGTCATGACCTAGGGGAAGGGATGGGTAGAGATTGAGGAGAAGGCTGGTATGGATGGGAGAGAGGTCAGGAAGAGTGAAGGGACAGAGATAATTAGAACACTGTGTGTGTGTGTGTGTGTGTGTTTGTGTGTGTGTGTGTGTGTATGAAGTTTCAAAGAATTTAAAAAGCAATAAAAATGGAAACCAAACAAAAACACACAAAAATGTTCAGTGTTATTAGCTATCAGGAAAATGCAAATCAAAATTTCATGGCCATCCTACCTCACCCCCATCTGAGCAGCTTCCGTCAAGAAAACACAAAACAACAAATACTGGTACAGGTGTGGGCAAGAGGAACCTGTCTACGCGGATGGTGAGAGTGTAGATCAGTGCAGCCACCAGGGAAATCAAGATGGACATTGTGACGACAACAGAGAGAAGAATGATGATATGACCAGGCTGAAGCAACCACAGGAGCCAAAGGCGGAAGACAATGGAGGTATCCACACACCCTGACTCCCTGTGGCCATCTTGAAAGCACTGCAGCGATAGAATCAGTCTAAGTGCCTGCTGATGGAGAAATGGATTGAAACCACTGCTGTGTGGGGGGAGTGCAGATTTACTCAGGAACCAAGAATGAAACCCGGGTGTTGGCTGGAACCATGACTTCAACTGGAGATCATTTTGTTAAGTGAAATTAGCCAGAAACAGAACAAAGTTTTATGTTTTCTCCCATGTATAGAGGGGAAAAAAAAAGATGACTTAAAAATAGAATGGACTCTCAGGGAGTGAGAAAATTTCCAGAGGGGATTTGGAGGGCTGGGAAGAAAAGCAGCAGAGAGAGGCCATACAATCGAGGGCAGTATCGGTAATAAAACCTATTAACTTTCCAAGCAAGATTACTAATTAATTATAAACAAGTGAGGCTAGAGAGAAAGCTCCATTGGTTGAGTGTTCACCAAGCATGCAGGAAGGCCCAAGGCCAACTCCTAGTCCCACATAAAACGGGGCACGTACCCTCCTGTAATCCCAGAACTTGGGAGGTGGAGGCAGGAGCATTATCTCCACCAGCACAGCGAGTGAGGACAATGTGGGCTTTGTGGTAAGCCCTGGGGAAAGACTGAGAGGTGAATTTCTCCCACAGACGGGAGACCCAATCAGTATTGTCTAAAAAGAAAGACAAACAGAATTTTCAGTTTGGTGTTTATGCTTACTTACAAAGTTGATTATTAGGAAAACTGGGCAGTATATGGAGCAACCATCCCCGCCATCACAAACCTCCCCAGAGGGGGACAGGAGGGAGGCCATAATGGTGTCAAATTCAGTGGCTGTATCATGAAGTGTAAATACATTGCTAAATACCAAGACAGCTCAAACTGAGACAGTGAAGTTGGCTTTCCATCGGCCGTCAAGTCTGCGCTGCAATTGAAGAGAGGGCGAGCTACTTTTGGTTTTATTGGGCTTTTAAATGTTATACCCCATATAAAATTAGAGGAAAGATAATATAATTAGAATAGTACCATTATTGCCAGCAATTATTTTGCAAATTATAAGATTTATGGTCCCATATTCTCATTTTCAGGCTTATTTTATTTACCTCCACCGATTTTGTTCAGGCATAAAAGTATTAACAGCCCGATCACCAAACCCAAAAGATGCACAAATATTTGCTACTGCTTTGCAGTGTACGGCAAAAAATATTTCCATGTTTTCTAGTACGGAGAAAGATAAAACCTTCCGATGAATACATATGGTTCCCTTAATTTAAAACAAATATTTGAGGTCGCCCTCCTAACATATCTGGAGCTGTGAGCTGCGATGCATTATTCTGAGCATATGCTGGCAAATGAATTTCGCTTTCATAAGCAGAAAACCGTGGTACAGAGAAGAGGGGCTGGGTGACTCAGACTCGGGTTCATCTAACTGAAGCACAAGAATTTTCACTTTATACTCGCATTTAAAAGGGGACTAGGGGAGACAGGGCTATCAGGAAGTTGGCGTTCAGGGCTTGAGAGATGGCTCTATGGGTGAAGGATTTGCTGGGAAATCACAACCACCTGAGATCAGATCTTCAGCGTTCATGTAAAAGCTAGGCTAAGCTCTGTCTAAAAGCCCAGCTCTAGGCACCAGAGACAGATGGGACCCAGGGGCTTGTGATTTTCCTGAAAGGGTGCTCGGCTCTAACCAAGACTTCTGTGTCACCGCCTTCAAAGCTCAGAGAACATGGCAACAGTGGGAACTGCAAGACTCTAAGAGTTGGAAGATAGGGGAGGCATGCTGCAAAAGGTTGTCCTCTGGATATGCCATAGCTGTCCTGTGTGTGAACTCATTGCAGACGTGGTTACCTACCTAAGCCCTGCACAAGACAAGGTCCTTCAATGTCTCATCATGAATATGGAGTGGCTCATGAGACTACACCCCTTCTTGAGGGACAGTTGACAGACAATGGTTGGTTGGCAAGAGCTGTTATTTTCTGCATTGGTATTGTCACTGATAAGTTGTACAGGGTCCAGTAAATAACATCCTTATGTAAGCAGCAACCGTAATGACATTCAGTGGGACACACACACACACACACACACACACACACACACCACCACCACATAAAAACATTCAAGTAAGAGAGGAACTTGTTGGGAAGAAGGGTTTCAGTAGGGCCAGGGAGGATAACGGGTAAGTGACCAAAATTCATTTTACACAGCATGGGATGGTCAAAGAAGAAAAATAAAACAGAGGACAGTAATGATTTCTAATATGAAGAAGTAGGAAGATGAGGTCTTTGGATTCTTGAACAAAAGTGGCAAGATTTATCAGAGCATCGACAGCAGCAATATTCGCGATCACTGTGATTTCCCAGCACACTCTGGATTTCTGCAAGCGTGTTAGGCATTTTGCAATTAACATCTTCTCTTACCTTCACAGCAAGCTGGACCACCACTATCCTGATCTCGCGAAGGAGATCGCGAGAAGCTAAATGACTAGGCAGGGTCACAGAGCAAAGGTGTGTCCGAGGCCCAATAAAACCCAGGTTAATATCGCTGTGACTTCCGTAACCACTACACAAGCTAGACTGTGCTGAGAGACTAGTTATTTCCAGGTAGCCACTGGTGTCTAAGACAGCAGTACCGGGAATGCCTCTCTGGGCTTCAGGGAGAAGTTCAAAGATGTTGACCGGAGTAGATGGACAGCTTCCAAATAAACATCAGTGGATTCTCTGTGTGTCCCTGTGAGTTAGTTTAGATTGTGTGCCCAGACCTCCCAGGATGTCATCCCTGACCCCAAAGGGATGCAGTTCACAGCTGAAGACCCAAGGCAGGGGACAAGCAGCCTGCTGACAAGGCCAGAGGTAAGCTCAAATGTAAGTTTTGTCCCATGGTGTGTACATCTCTGATTCTTTGCTGCTCGGTTCCTTTCTCCCTCCCTCTCTCTTCCCTCTTTTTCCCCCCTCTTATTCCGTCCATTTCCCTCCCCCATTTCCCCTTCCCCCACCCTTTCCTGCTCTCCCTTTTCCTTCTCTCCCAACTCTGGTGGAATTCCTAGTCCCTGTTGCCATGATGACTTTTGTCTAATCATTTTTCCTGCCTCTACAACCCTCTGTCTTACCTCCACTGTCTCCTCGGCACAACGCTGTCTGAACTGTGAACATGAGATGACTCTTATTTTTATTGTAGCTAATGGCATTATTATTTCTCAGGTAACCATGTCACTGTGTAACCACTACACAAGCTAGGCTGTGCTAACTGAAAGACTAGTTATTTCCAGGTAGCCACTGGTGTCTAAGACAGCAGTACTAGGAAGTAAAGGAGGCACTATTAATAAGAAAAGACTATTCATGATACGTGCGGTAAATGCTAGGCTGTTGGAAGAACTGCTATTCATTTACATGTAATCTACTCTTGGCTGAATTAACTGCTTTTCCTATTGCTATGGTGGAAACGCCGATAGAAAGCAAGGATGCACAGAGGCTTACAGCCTGAGAGAGCACAGCCTATCACAGCGGCGCTGGCAGCGGGAATCTGAGGTGGCCTGCTCACTTCTAGGCACACCAGCGAGCAGAGAGAGAAAGGCCTGGTGCTTCTCTGCCTTTGTCCTTCCCCCTTTCTATTCAGTCTGGGGCTCTGGCCCGTGGCATGGTGCCACCATCTTCAGTGAATTTCTCCGCTCCTCAGTTAGTCCTCCCTGGAACGGCCCCTGCTGCCACATACCCAGAGGTGCCGTCTTGCTAACAACCTAGATGTTTCTTAATGCAATCAGTTTGGAAATCAACGTGACCTATCACATTGGCCAGTAAGTAGCAACCTCCTTGGTATTTCTGCTCTTGTAGCTAAGAGCCGGCCCACTCCTTTATTGGCTGTAGTTTATAAACACAGCATCACCCCTTCTCTCTCTCCATCTCCTTCCACTGTTTTCTCACATCTTAATTGTTGTGTTAGGAGCGGCGGGGCTGCGTCCCCAGCACCCCTGCCACCTGCATGGCTAGCTTATGCCCTGAAATAACAACACACAAACTGTATTTATTTAAACACTGCTTGGCCCATTCTCTTCTAGGCTAATTCTCACATATTAATATAGCCCATTTCTAATCATCTGTGTGTAGCACCCCAAGGTGCGCTTACTGGGAAGATTCTAGCCTACGTCCATCCTGGGTCGGAGCTGAATCACGTGTGCCTCAGAGAGCAGAGCTCTCACCTCTGCCCGCAAGAGTGGAGCATTGTGTCTCTCTGAGGCCTCTGCCCCCGAGAGGAGAGCTGTCGAGTCTCTGAGCTCACTTCCTCTTCCTCCCAGCATTCTGTTCTGTTTACTCCTCCCACCTATGTTTTAGCCTATCAGGGCAAGCAGCTTCTTTATTTAATTAACCAATGACCTTCCTCCATCACTTAATCTCCACCATTGGTTCACCAACTCCTTTGCCTCTTTTTAAATTTTCTTGGCTACTCAGCTCTGTCTTATCTAGAAGCTTTTGTTCCCCGAGGTGGTGACAGAGATCTCAACATGTCCGCTGACCTTGAAGAAGTCCCTGGAATGTGGTCAGCAAGCTGTGCTGTTTGCTATTGCCCATCCACCTCATCTCCTCTTTCCAGCCAGGACTATGCTGGAGCGAGTGTTGTTTCCTCAAACGTGGTTCCTGCAGACAGCCTGGTGCTTGCCCCACTCCTAGCAATGCTGGCTTCCTTTGCTGAGCGTGGAACCCGCAGAGTGATGGTGGCCTCTCTAAGGCTACGTAGGAGACTGCCTGAAGACCAGAGCTTCCCTATCTCTACTGCACATGCGCCTTGTTTTCTCTACTGTGAGGCACAATAGGTCAATACAGATTATTTTTCTGACTGAAGAGCTAACTATAGACATTCTAAGGGAATAAAAACTATGGAACGCCTTCATATTAAGCAAAGGAGCAGAAACAACACTATTGGATTTCATGATCTCACCTGGCCAAAAAAAAAAAAAAAATACATGGAAAGGAAGGACACCTGTTTCCTCTGCTTAGCTCTAAGTGCTGGTGTGTTTTTCAGATGTATCTAATTTATCTGAAATTCCCCCAATCTTCTGTAATAACAGAAACTTTAAGAGAGAATAAATTCCTTTGGAAAAAAAGGTGGTTGCCACTGGCTTATATGCAGGCCACTCCAGCTGCGATCCTGGATGGAGCCTTAAAAGCCAGGAGGCCGAGGGGAGTCTAGGACCGGAACCCAGATAGGGCTGACTCATCGATCCGGGAGCTGACGGCCGCTTTGATGGCTGGTGAGGCGGCAAGGGAAGGTTTTGATGACATAAGTGAAATTGAAGACGCGAAATCAACAGCCTGAAGATGGGTTTTAGGGGCGTCAAGGGTGACACATGAAAGGGAGTGAGGGTTTGGAAAAGCCCACGTGCTGGTAGTGCCAAACCCCAAACGATCAGAAACTGCTTCAAGATGTGCCCCACACATCTGGATGGAGGTAGCCCACAAGCCATCCCACAGTCTTGGCGCTTTCCATCCTAGGCTGGTTGAGGGGAGTGAGATGCCTGAGGGGGACTCTGGAGAGGGCTTATTTCGCCCGTTAGGGCTTTATAGATGTTGTCACTGTGGTAGTGCAGGTTCGGCAAATTTTTTTATCAGCAGATGTATTTTCTGAGCCAGCCTGCAACAGGCACAGGAGCACATCTGGCCGTCTGGACATCCATCCATTTTCTCCAAGTGCCTGCTGCAATGCAGAGCGCTGGTCTGCGCTGTGTGATTATCACAGCCACGCATTAATCAAGATTCCTGCCTCAGGAAGGCAGCGTGATTGGAGGGACTGCAATCTTTTCTTTGTTTACTGAAGGTTTCGTCTTAACAAATGCGTGGCTGCCTCCGGTTCCCACAGTTAGCGTTTGTTCATTCCCGAAAGAGGCTGGGCTGCCCTTGGCTGTGCCCTGCTCGACACTCCTACTTCCTGCTGTTCCCAGAATCCACTGGGCCATCTAGAGTTTACGTGGGAAAGCAGAACAGCCACTGGGCTGGTTTTTCACTGTGTAGTAACAGCAACTGCCTTCCATGGACTCCCAGCTACGTGCCAGCAATGCGGTATGCACCTTCTTCTAGGGTCTCTTTTGCTCCGTGCGATAAGCTCTTAGGATGGCCAAAGAAAGTAGTGAAACACCACTGTTCTCCGTGCGACAAGTGCAAGCTGTGGGCCAATTGCGAAAACAAAACCAAGCTCAAAGAACTAAATGACAGAGTTCAGGGCAACCGTAGCAGGGGGGAAAACGGAGGAAGAAAAATCTAGAAAGAGCTGAAGCTAAATTGTGCTTATATCCAGTCCTGGAGTGTTTGGTTTACCGTGTGTGTGTGTGTGTGTGTGTGTGTGTGTGTGTGTGTGTGTGTGTGTTGGGGGGGGCGCGTCAGGGAACAGAGCTCTCTCCTAGGGTCAGGCGACCACAAATCCTCCGACAGTGTGAAAGTTTGCAGTAAGTGTCTAGCCGCGGGTGAAGGTTGGTTTTATGAGCCCGCTTGGCTAGTTCACACCATGCAGTTTTTGTGTTAAGCACCAGCGAAGGCGGGGCTGTGGAGGAATTCCGTGATAGACTCAACAGCTAGAATGGATTGATGCTAAGCCAAGGACATTAGCTTTGATCGTGTGGGTGGGCTTCATCCACTCAGCTGAAGTCTTAAGAGTGCGGAAGCAGATTTGCTGGGGAAAGAGAATTCGGCTTACGTTGGTAACATCTAATTCTGCCTGGGCTGCAGCCTCCAGCACACCCTTCTGATTTCAGATCCGACAGTGCTCCAGTTATGAGACACACAGAGAAGAGCATTGTGAAAGGAGAGGCAAGGAACCCATGTGGGGCAATCACACGTGGGCGACTTCTGAATGCAAAGAAGGGGAAAAGGGGGCAAAAATTTAAAGTTATACTGGCCAGACTTTCTATGCATAGGGAAGGAACAACATGCAGGTTCACAAATTCTGAAAATGAGGGTCTGTGAGATGGGTCATTTGGTAAAGTGGCTTGTCACTGAGCGTGGTGACCTGAGTTTGATCTCTGGAACCCACACGACAGGCAGAGGGGAGCAACTCCTCTACAGGCTGTATTTTGACCTTCACACACATACACACACGTGCTTAAAAGTAGTAACTGCCAGCAAATGGGTCAGATATGGTGACAAGGTGAGTGGATTGCTCGCCATGTAAGCATGAGGGTCTGAGTTTGTATTCTAGAACCTTCAGGAAACTGGGCAACATAACATGCATCTATAATCCCAGAGCTCCTTCAAAAAGAGAATAGGCATAGGGGATAATACTGATGGAGGAAGGTCATTGGTTAATTAAATAAAGAAGCTGCTTGCCCTGATAGGTTAAAACATAGGTGGGAGGAGAAAACAGAACAGAATGCCGGGAAGAAGAGGAAGTGAGGTCAGACTCGACAGCTCTCATCTCGAGGGCAGACGCCTCAGAGAGACACGATGCTCCACTCTTGCGGGCAGAGGCGAGAGCTCTGCTCTCTGAGGCACACGCGATGAAGCTCCGACCCAGGATGGATGTAGGCTAGAATCTTCCTGGTAAGTGCACCCAGCTGTGCTACACAGATTATAAGAAATGGGCTAGTCCAGGTGCGAGAGTTAGCCTAGAAGAGGCTAGAAAGAAATGGGACAAGCAGTGGTTAAAAGAATACAGTGTCCGTGTAATTATTTTGGGTAAAGCTAGCCTTGCGGGCAGCGGGGTGCTGGGGACGCAGCCCCGCCACTCATATTACAACATAATACTGGAAGTTAAAGTCCATCCAGTTAGGAATAATCAGAGGTAAAAGCAGAGACCTTGTCACAAGCTAGTTGAAAGATAAGGAGTGACATCCAAGGGTGCCATTGGACTTCTATGTGTGTGTGTGTGGGTGTGTGGGTGTGTGTGTTTGTGGATGTACTCATACATATGGATGCACACCTCTCTCTCTCTCACACACACACACATACACACACACATACACACACACACACACACACACACACATACACACACACACACGTAGGAGTAGAAAAGTTAACCGTGAAAACAGAGTACTTAGCTGTATGCAGTGATTCATATCAAACTAATTGCTCTTTATCAAATCCTTCCACACAAAAGACTCCAGGCCTGCAAGATTTCACTCATGAATCTTAGCTTCTATCAAAGGAAGAAATCAAACCCTATCAGACATTCACCAGAGAGATTATTCAAACCTTGCATAAATAATTTCAGGAAAACTAAAAGGAAAAAGACTTCTTAACATTTTAGGAAACCAAAGCAATCATTATACCACTTGACAAAGGATGAAAAGACTTGGCATAATTGCCTTTGTGAATATACATACCAAAGTATTTAATGGAAGATTAGTGACTTGAAAGATATGGAAGGGCATTACATACCATGACAATAGAGATATGTTTGCTGTCACATGAGCTGGTTTCAACACGAAAACATTAATTTATATTACATCAGCATTAGAAGAAAATGATATGATTGAAAAAGAAATTTTCAAAAATTAATCTCTCATCCATGATAAAAAGATTTTCCCCAAATTGAAGAGTAGATGACAATTTCTATAAAACAATAAAGGATTCCTTTAGAAGCATTACAACCAATAACAGATGTAATTGGCAGAATATTGAACACTTGACCTCGGAAACTGGAAGTGAAACAAGGAATGAGCATGGGAAAAAATAGAATGTGCTCAAAGTATTTTTATTTTCAGTTAATGTTCTCTTTGCATAAAGAAATCCAAAAAAGAACAATGCACATTCGATAATTAATAAGTGAAGTTAGAAAAAACGAACCAGTGCAATGTAATATGCAAAGAACCACTTGCTGCTGCATATTCTCCAGGAAACATGGAAAAGATTATTTTGTAACAGTTGTATAGAACATACTATGAACTAAATGTAAGAAAATATGAAATACTTCTATACTAAAACTCTAAAGCATTGTTGAGAGAAATTAAAATAGGTCTAAATAAAAGGAACCATGTGCCATCTTCAACTTATTAAGGAATCAATTCAGTTAAAATCAATTTATAGATTTAATAAAATATCAACAGATTTCTTTGGTAGAAACTGACAAGATATTCTAGAATGTATATGTACATGCAAAGAATTCTCAAACAAACCCTTTTGTTCCTTTTTTTAAATGGCATTTAGGTACATAGGCCAGGCTGACCTGGAACATACAATTCTCTTGCCTCAGCATCCTTATTCAAACCATCATAGTGTATATTGGAGGGTTTTTTCCAAGAATAACAAGGGGTCTCATTTCAAAGATAACATATAAGCATGGGAAACAAGGAAAGACATTTTGCTGTAGTTTGCTAATATTATTCTTTAGGCTTTCCAACTTTTTGTGAGAGTAACTTTGAAAACTTATCAATAGATGTCTAAAGCATTTATTCCCATGGAATGGTATACAATGCTCCTAATTTTTCCACATCTTCCCCAACACATGTTATTAGTAACATGTTATCTGTTGGAGCCCGTGGATGTGGATCTGTTCCATCTTGATCAAAGATCAGATAGTTCAGGCATATTCTTGCTCTTTCAAGGTTATGACAAGAGGTTTTACCTAGGCTGTGGCTTCCTACAGGTTGACTGGCCTAAGGTGAGGCTGCTGTGTGTTCTGTCTAAATAACAGAATACTACTTAACTAAAGATATATTTACGTGGTGTTTCAGATATTGAAGAGGTAATTGCTCTGTTTGTTCTTTGTATCATGGTAAAGCAGAATTCTGCCTCCTCCCCTCCCCTTTTGGATTCAGTATTCACTTGGTTGCCCTCCTGACTCTACTCTGTCTGTCTTTTTCTTTTTTATCTTTGTTTTTTTCTGTCTAACATTTTGAATCCACACGCCCCACCCAGGAACATATGAGCCCACCAAGGCTGGACCCTGACAGTTATCCATAATTTAATGTCTCAGCCTTTAAAAGGGTTTCCAGAGCAGGGCTTCAAAGAATATATGCAGCCATGTTCCCAGCAGCATTTTCCATGTTAGTTAAAATGTGAAGTTGGCCCATGTGTCCAACAGCCGGTGAGTAGATTAGCAAACTTAGGTGATTTTTAGGGGGAGTGTTTTACTGGGGGTGAGCTTTGAGGTTTCAAAAGCCAATACCAACTGCCCCTTCTATACCTGCAACATATGTCTCAGATGTAAACTATTAGCTAAATGAGCCATCTAAGCCTGCCTGCTACTATGCTCCACGCCATGATGTTCATGAACGAACCTTTCAAAACTATAAGCAAGGTGCCAATTAAGTGCTTTGCTTTGTAAGTTGCCTTGGTCATGCTTCATCACTGGAATAGAACTGTAACTAAGACACCTATTCAACACACTTGATTTCTTCATTCATTCTGTTGCTAAACCCAATGTGTACAAGCTCTATTCTCAGAGTCTCTCTCTCTCTCTCTCTCTCTCTCTCTCTCTCTCTCTCTCTCTCTCTGTGTGTGTGTGTGTGTGTGTGTGTGTGTTAGCACTGGCTGTGCAGCTAGGGCTCCCAGTCTTGGGCGCAGAGGCTCTAAGTTAGGACCTGGCATCTCAGGACTCTATTTCTCTCTTCCTCCCCCAATCTCTTTCCATACACAGCCTTGCCACCTTCCCAAGTGAGATTCCCCCAAGCTTCCTTTTCAGTTTGCTTAGGTGACACCTATTCAGTATGCCTCACCCCCACCCTTTCTCTTTCTGACTCAGGAGAATAGTAGTATCCATCTACCTGTCTTGATGAACTCCAGAACCTCACAAGCACTTTCTGGAGGCATTTTATGGTTTTCCAGGAACACGTTCCTCATCCACTGGGTTGTTAAACAAACACAGACTGTTCTGAAAGCTGAACAGAACTGTATTTATTTTTTTTTATTGCTCATCTACTTATTTTACATCCTGCCTGCATCTATGTTCCTCTTCCAGTCCCCCCACCCCACCCTGTCCCACTCCTGCCCTCCAATCCCCTCCCCTTCCATCTCCATCCAGGAAAGGACAGGTCTCCCATGAGTATCAATAAAACATGGCAAAAGTTGCAGTTAAGACTAGGCACCTCTCCTTGTATTAAGCCTGGACAAGGCAACTCAGCATGAGGAATAGGGTCCCAAAAGGCAATAAAAGAATCACACACAGCCCCTGTTCCTGCTATTAGTAGTCCCACAGGAGGATCGAGCTTCACAACTGAAAAATATATGCATAGTGCCTAGGTCAGTCCTATACAGGCTCCTTGCTGTTAGAGCCATATGAGCCCAGGATAGTTGATGTGTTCTTAATTACATATGGATGACAACAGGTATGCTTCACTGGTTCCAGAAGGTCACTGTAGCTACATGTCCACAGCAAAAGGTACTCATGATATCTCAGTCATAGTATAGTTCACCAAAAAATGATCTGTCATGAGTTTAGGTCCTCCCAAAGAGAAAAGAATAAACAGACAAGCAGCAGAAGAAAGACAGACACGTGTGCTTCAAGAATGTTTAGAGTAGAGGGAAAGAAAACTCCAAATAAGGATGGGAAGAAAAGCCAGGAAAGCCCTGCAGGTACCAGTCTGTGCAGGTACTAGGTACTGTGGGGGGGGGGGGAGATATGTGTAGATAATCTGCTTTTACGCAGATGATATTTGTTCTTTGAAATGTTAATTGCTCTATTTCTTTAACTCTAGGCACAATTTTTTCATATTTTAATGACTCTGAAATATGAGGGTGTGTATTAGAAAGGATGTCACAGGAAAAGGAAAAAGAAAAAGAAAACTCTAAAACCATTGCACTTCCTAGGGAGGGAGTAACTTGCCATGGAGCTGTTGGGACCTGTACGTGTGCCCTTGGCAATAGGAGAGATGTACGTCCATTGAAACTGGCAGTGGGATGAGCTTTGTGCATGGGCAGTGCTTAGCCAGTTGAATTCAGCACTGACTATCAATATAATTGTTGCTTTGGTTGGCCTCAGAAAAGCTGTGCTGTGTTGCCCACCAACAAAGACTAATTCTTCCGGAAGATGACACACTCCTTCCACGCAGCACAATTAGAGGCCAACAGACCATGGGCCAAGAATGGCAGCTTTGGTACCTGTGGTCTATCTCCCATAAGCTAAAGCTGATGCTCATCAGAAAGGGACCTGTAGTCATCAACAGTTGAATGAAGAAAACACAGAACTGAAACCTGAGTTCAGGCATTTGGATGGTGTAGGGTGTTCTTTTATTTGCCTTGAACTTGCGTTGTCAATGGTCAAGATCTCAGAGGGTAAGGAATGAAAACCAGGCTGAAATCCACAAGGCAGCATCACCACTAATGAGGGAGTTCAAGGCTCCAAAGTGTTTAAAAAAATATGAGACTAAGATGGTGTTCAGGTACTTAAAATCCATTGTGTATGAGTGGATAGATAACAGGGTGAGGAGATTTCATTAGCAAATAGACATATTAGCAATTGTGCACATTCCACTCACCCTTTCATGGTGCCCAGGCAATAGAGCTACTAACAGTTCGTTTCTTTACCTGACACTTCATGTTAAGGAAGGGTGTGGTGCTTCTAAACTAACTTAATCCTGGCTCTTTGGAGGATCCACTGTAAACTGGTGAATCCAAAGTGTCTGCCTTGATGGATAAGTGTAGAAACCAAAGTCCTATCATTTATAGAATCAAATCAAGAAGCCAGCTGTTTAAATAACAACAAGAAAAAACCGATCTTGTTCTGAGGAGAAAGATTTGTAAACTTTGATATTGTGATACATCTTGAAAAAGATACTATTGGTTCTATCCTGGAACTAATATATCCATAAATATGTATGTATACATAGGAGAGAAATATCTCTGCAGAATATAATATATTATATAATCTTATAAGGTTAATATCATATCAGTAGAGCAAAATTTAAATATTTTGGGTTTTTTTTGTTGTTGTTGATGTTTGAGACAGGATTTCTCTGTGTAGCCCTGGCTGTCCTAGAGCTCACTCTGTAGCACAGGCTGGCTTCAAACTCATAGAGATCTGCCTGTCTCTGCCTCCCAAGTAGGGAATTAAAGGTGCAAGCCAGCACTACCTAGTCGTAAATATAAAATTAATGAAGTGTATGTTATCAAGTACCTGTTAAAATATTTAACATTAACAGCAAATGACAGATGAGAAAATATATTAATTCTTTAATCTGAAATTAGCAGAATTTAGGTTCAAAATAAAATAAACCCCTCAGACTTTAAGCTTTGCAGATGGGTGTTTTTAGCTTTTAGGAGCCTGCCACTGAAGAGTTAGCATCCACCATTCCACTCAAATGAGCCAACAACACTGCACACAAAAGGGGAATCCTTTGTTACTAAACTTAGCCTGCTGTTGTCTTACATAGTATTTACAGACGTGCTTGTGTTGAAATAAAAGACAAATCCTTTTTGCCTGCTTTCCATAAAGGCAAAGCTTGATTGTAGGGGAGGGTAATGTGCTATTTCCCCATTACATCTATAACTCTGCAGAAACACTCGCTGCTGTGCTCAACATTAATTTTAGTAATTGAGCTGGGTTAAACAATATGGTAAAGATGCAAAACTCTCCTGCAGGTGTGCTGAGAAACACAAGTGAAGAGCAAGTGTCCCTGGTAGCACACTTCAGATGGCATTTGGGGCTTCTCAGATGTGTTCAATATGTTTCTCAAATGTAATTGGAATTCCGAGTTAGTTTTTGAATGACATTAAAAAAAATGGAAATATCTTGAGGATTCGAACGTTTTCAGCAACGTGCCAGCAATCCAAAAACGATTACCCTGGGCTTGGGTGGGAAGAATCAGAATGAAACTGGTTTAGAACCTAAAGAAAAAAATAGTAAGGCACACGTGATCCAGGCTGATGGGGATGCGGGAGGGGATGGGGGACAGTGTAGAGAGGTCAGGAGCAAGTGCGGACCGACTTCGTGTTCTGAAGGGAAAATGAGAGCACTGGTCTGTGCCTCTGCTTCTCACAATGCGAACAGCAGGATGGAAATCAGGGCTGCCCCAGAAAACTCCAAACTTGTTGCTCCGGGGGTGCATAGAGAGACACAGAAACACTGACAAAGGTGTGAATGTGGGGGAGAAAAGAGCTACAGAAAGGAACCAATTCCTGCAAAGTGAATTCTATTTTCCAAATCTGCTCCTTTCTTCTCAAATTAATGCTAGTAGTACAGGCAAAATGTGCGGGAATGAAAAATGAAAAAAAAAAAAAGCGCTATGCTAACTGTGTGTTTTAAGTACATTCATTATTCCCAGTCTGCACTGATGTGCAGAGAAATATTTTCTACTAAAGCCTCGAAACAGCTCTGTCTCTGGAATGAGCTCTTTTCTTTACGGAAACAAAAGACATACCTTCTTATTGCCCAGCTCTGTGCAGAGGCCTTCCCAGTAAACAAGCTAGTCAACCCCCCCCCCTGTAGAAATTACAGTGGTCCCCACTGCCCAACAGCAAGGATGCTCCAGAAACCAGGGCAGAAAACCTATCTGTAAGCAGAGTCTAGTCTTCCTTGAGACCCAGCGTTCATCAGAGGCGGCGATGTTTTCAGAGGCCTCACTCTGGGGTTCAGAGCTGGATTGTTTTCGGTCGGGGCAAACTCACTCACCAGTATTTAAACATTTAAAGACAATGATTTTTTTCAATGTATTTCATATGCTGTCACGTGAATGTTTACTTAACACAAACATTCTCCGGAGGATCTAAATTTCACACGTAGTACACATCCACAGAATCCACACAATTTTTTAGAGAAGCAGTTGCGGCTTGGGCGGGCGCCTTAGGGTAAAGGTGTGGTTCGGCGAACCTGGATTTGGACTGAGGCAGCCTCCGCGCTGAGTCCTTAAGTAACAAAAGGCTTCAGACTGAAACTCACAGAAACCCTGAGAGCAGTTTACTTCTTAAACAAATACCCTAGCCTCGGTCAATTACAGCAATCAGTCAAACTCAGGCAGCAACTAAATCAAAAGGCTGACACGGTACTGAGTGAGCTGTAACCAATTAAGCCCTATAGCTCACTCCTGCCTCCTATCCAGACACTGCCTGACCATGTAGCTTTCCAGATGGGTTGTGATTAAAGACTCATGAACGAAAGTCAACCAACTGCTTGCAACTCAATTTGTTCCAGTTTTGCCTTTGGCTGGTGTATAGCTCTGCACCTGTGTGCCGAGAGCAATCTAGGCGCTGCAGGTACCAACAAAACTCCGAAGACTCGGGCGTCGCATTTGGGAACCATAAATTTAAAATGACCCCAAGCCTGAACCAAGCCAAATTTTTCAATTGACTTCTGGCCAAAGATGAGCAACTGAAGGAAAAGGATGGCATCACTCACCGGTATCAACAGTGATCTGGGTTGGTGGAGCCGCTGGAGAGCACGTCCTGTAACGGGAAAGGAAGGAAGAGCGCTATAACTTCCGGGGAAAGCAGAGGAGTCCATGAGAAAGAATCACATTGTACAGCTTTTAGGTAGGGCCATATTTGCAAGACTGGAGGGGGCAGGGTGTGGAGGGGGAAGCAGAGTGTAAGTTAGCAACCCCTCCCTCGACTTCCTCTGCCATAGCTTTCATAGGTTTATTTTATAGCTATCCTTTTTGGTGAGTGTAGGTCTGCCCTCAAACCATGATAGGTCTATGCCTAAAAAAGAAAAACAAAAAAAAAGTAACACAGTTTTTAATGAAACCCACTGATGGGGCTGCAGAAATGCATTAGTGTTGGATAGCCTGCGCTGTTTTGCCAGAAGACCCGAGTTCAGTTCCCAGCCATGTTGGACAACTCACAACTGCGTGTTTCACCAGCCTCCTCGGGCACTTGAGTGCCTACACATGCACACATACACATAAATAAAAACTAAAAAAAAAATCCAGTACTATTTAGATTTCCCTAAAGGACCATTAAGTGAATTATTTGCTGCTCTTTCTAAAATGTAGTTCTCATGAAGTTTTTTTCCCACTTTGCAGGTGAAGGTTTAAATCCTTAGGATGCTCTTCTAACCCTCCCCAGAACCCGACTCCAGCGTCCCACTCCACAGCTGGCATTCTCTTTCCCAGCCATGCTAACGTTCCGTGTCACTGCTATGACGCAGGGCTGCCCTCAACCACGGCCCCCGAGTTGGAGACTTCTGAGCTTTGAAGTCATAGCAACCATGAATGTTCACACACAACCTCTGGCCAGCTTGATCTACTCATGCTCAAGGTAGGCTACTCTGGAAAATTACCCCGTCATGTAGGGTTCAGTACAGAGTGACCTTCCAGATCCTGAACCCCTGATTTTGAATTCCACCTTAGGAAGTAGCAGCTTAGGCCATGACAGTTCAATAAATGGTCACGCCTCTACTGTCTCCTAGTATCGTTATGTCTTACTCAGAGTTGGGTTGTCAAGCTTTTGTAGAGCTCCTGACACACAATAAGAGGTTCTCAATAAGGGTCTGATGTACAGCTCTTCAGACCGAGGGAATTAGCATACGTCAGAACAAGAGAATAATTTACTGGCTGTTTATCAGGCACGTACCTCCCAGGCCCAGAGCTAAATTCATTACAAGTATTTTCCCTCGCCTTTTTGCGCAGATTCTGTCTTCCAATGGAACAAATGACGTGTCCTGAAGCCTCAGACTCATCCAGTGTGCGAGACTATTTATTTCTCTATGTTCTCGCTTGGGCTTAGAGCGCTAAGCCCAAACTTGCAGTTTGCTAGGCAAGGTCAGTTTGAGACGACTTTCTTGAACTTGACTCTCAACTCATGAACAGCAAAGCCAGCCAGACTCTTCTTAGATAGTTCTGAGTTTCAATTCTTTCTGAAAAGACTTCCCAAGCACAAAAATCCAAGGGGACATTTGGCTTAGGTGAGACTTGAGTTGGCTTGAAAGATTGGTAACTGGCAACCTATGAGCCTACGCTGCTCTATCATCTGTTTTGATAAAGTTTTATAAATATATGATCAAACCCATTTGCTTAAATATTACACCTTAAATATAACAGAAGCAGTTTCTGGTTGGAACAGAAACAGTATGACCTCCAGAGTCGTGTGTGTGTGTGTGTGTGTGTGTGTGTGTGTGTGTGTGTGTGGTGTGTGTGTGTGTACCAGGTAATGTCTTAGGGTTATGTAAAATACAATTAACAAAAACTCAGAGACAGAAATTGAGGTACAACCTGAAGGTCAGAAAAGCAAAACAGCTAGCCACTTGCTCTTACCTTTCCCTCAGTCCAGAATGGTGATCCCGCCTCCAGGAATCTCAGAATGAGACTGTGTCTGAGAGCTGTCTCCCCATTTTATATTCCTCTCTCATGCTGGGATTAAAGGTGTGCACCACTACCACATGGCTTCTCTAGCAGGCTAGTGTGGCTGCTGGGATTAAAGGCTGCCTGATTTGAAAACGTGATCAGTGCGGCTGTTTTACCATATGAACTTCAGTCAACCTTTATTTATTAAAATATGAATAAAATATCACTACAGGGATAGTATTGCTGCAATGAAATACAAAATTAGGGAGGAAGTGGTTTGTTTGGTTTACAAGACATTGTAGTCCACCATTGAAGACAGTCAGGACAGGAATTAAACAGACCAGGAACCTACATAGGAGCTGATGCAGAGACCAGGGAGAGGTGCTGCTCACTGACTTGTTCAGTCTGTTTTCTTATAGAATCTAGGACCACCAGCCCAGCCATAGCACTGTCTACAATACTCTGGGAGCTCCCCCATCAATCACTAAGTAAAATGCCCTACAGTCCAATCCCATGGAGGCTTTTTCTCATGTTAGGGTTCCCTCCTTTCAGATGACCCTAGCGTGTGTCATAGTGACATAGCCAGGACAGGTATATACATACGTTTCTTTATAGAAAAGTTTCCCAATTCTTGGTCTAAATGAGCTTCTCATCTACAGATGGCACATATCACACGACCATCCTCACAATGACTGTTCAGTCTTTCTTCTGGAGAGTTTCAACATCCCCCCCCCCCCCCCCGCCGCCAAGGATCACTCATGTAAGGTCAATCCTCTATCCACTGAGGGACATTCCAGATTCAGCCTCTATATACTCAATACAACGCAAATGCATGCAAATAGCTATTTTACTTTACTGTTCAGGGAATAAGACCAAGAAGAAAAGTCTGATATGTTTGGTACAAATGCAGCGAGCACAAGATTGATTGTATAGCGCACGTAAGCACCTACATCAGGGTAGGCCAAGGCTGCTCATTCATTCCTGGCCTCCCTAACCCCCCCTAAAAAAAATCACACAGAAACTGTGTTAATTACAACACTGATTGACCAATAGCCTAGGCTTCTTATTAACTAACTCTTACAACTTAAATGAACACATTCCTATTATCTTATATTTTACCCTGAGGCTCATGGTTTGCCAGTGAGTTTCCAGAACATCTGTCTTCTCCAGCAGCTGCATGGTGTCTCTCTGACTCTGCCTTCTTTCTCCCGGCATTCAGCTTAGCCTTCCCTGCCTAACTCTATTCTGCCCTGCCATAGGTCAAAGCAGCGTCTTTATTAACCAATGGTAATAAGACATTTTCATAGCACACAGAGGGGAACTGCACATCACATCACTTTCTCTGAAAAGTTTGTGTGTGTACTTGTGTGGAGTACAGATGCACGTGTGCACAGGCCAGAAATCAGCCTTGAGCCTTATTCCTTAAGGGCTGGCTACCTTGGTCTCTCCCTTTTACCTGGGACTCCCTGCTTTACCTTGGCTAGCTGGCCAGTAAGCCCTAAGCCTTTATTTGTATTTGCCTCCATAATCTTGATATTTTAAACCATGGTACCACATCCAGTTGTTTTTTTTTTTTCTCTGAGTTCTGGGGATCAAACTGAGGTTTTCACACATGCCACGCACTCTACAGGCTGCAGCTCTGCCCAGCTCTCTAAGTTCCATGTGCGATGGGCTGGATGCTCACACGTGGAACCAAGAGCTGTGGAGAGCTGACGACAGGCTCACTCCAGGCTCAGGCGCTGTGCCTGCCTCATAACTCTTCATTGTCTACTTCTCAGCCAGGCCCCAAGTACAGCTCTGACTTGTGATTCTGTTCACTTGCTCCTCTCCTCAGTAGATATCCTATTGTCCTTTGAAGCAAATACGGTGCTCGCCGTTGGCACTATCTATCTCTTTATTCTCTGACTGAGCTTCTTATTTGTTTAATATTAAGTTTTCAGTACAGGGCACCGTGGTGGTTTGAATGACGATAGCCCTCATAGGCTCCTGTATTTGCAAGCTCAGTCCCCCGGCCCCCAGTTGGTGAACTGCGGGGGGGGGGGGGGGGGAGGGGCATCAGGAGGTGTGTCCTTGCTGGAGGAAGTGTGTCATAAGGTTGTGGGCTTTGAGGGTACAAAAGCCCAGTCTAGGCCGGGCAGTGGTGGCGCACGCCTTTAATCCCAGCACTCGGCAGAGGCAGGCAGATCTCTGTGAGTTCGAGACCAGCCTGGTCTACAAGAGCTATTTCCAGGACAGGCTCCAAAGCTACAGAGAAACCCTGTCTTGAAAAACCAAAACCAAAACAAAACAAAAGCCCAGTCTAGGCCCAGTGTCTACCCCTCTGTCTCCTCTCTCTGCCTGCAGCTCAGGGTTAAAGCTCTCAGCTACTGCTCCAGCTCTGTCTGTCTGCTTCCTCCCACACGAACACGGACTAGCCCCCTAGAATTGTAAGCAAGCCCCCAATTAAATGCTTTCTTTTATAAGAGTTGCCTTGGTTGTGTTGTCTCTTCACAGCAATAGAATAGGAACTAGGGAAGATTCTACTCAGTGTTTCTAGAAATAAGCAAAGTATAATAAAGAAGGAAGCCGGGGTCACCCTGGTCTGTTAGCCCTAACGAAATTGCTCTTAATGCTGTGGTATGTTTCCTTCATAGAGGCATACAGGAGCGTAGTGTGTACATCATCATAGCTATGTTACAGGCTTCACACAGATCTCAAAGTCATGGTTTCAGATTACACTATGATATCCTCTTTGGAAAAGCTGATTTCACGTGGCTCGTTTTTAATGCTGAATATTCAGGCTTTTTTTCTTCTACCAGTTTCCTCTCAGAACTCACCTCCCCACTAAAAATTTACATCTCCCCCCATAAGATTTTTTTTTTTTTTTTTTTTTTACACAGGACTGTTTCTTAGATTTTCTTCCAGAAAACTATGCCGCCCCAATAAATACTTTTTGGTTGGGAAACTGTAAGATAATAGAGTATAAGCACATTTTAGGGATCACTGAATCCAATTTCCCATTTTAAGTAAAGTCACCTAAGCAAGAACATATAAGACGTTAACTGGAGAACTCATCCACCTGCTTGGAAATTAAAGGCGATTTTGATCCAGGTCTGGCCTTCTCCCGAGAACAGCTCGGTGGCTGTCGTTGAACAAGCAAGGCACAGAGTCCAGCTAAGGAAAATGTAGACCTTGAGAACAGACACTGATCGAAAGTAATAATTAAAAAAATCAAGGACCCCTCAAAATGCAATCAAATATCTACACAAATATAATATTTATATACATATGAACTGTTTCCATTTGAATGGCCAAGATTGCTATTGGAAGCAGTTAGAAGGGCAGCAGTATACCAAATCTGAATATTTATATAGAGAATAGTCTTTAATTGCTTCCTGTTCATAGAGTTACCCACTGTTCTCAGCTTGCTTATATAAAATAAGCTTTTCTACTACAAGTATATATATATTACACATAGTGTCTTGGATTCTGTACAGGATTTTTTTTTCTGGCCAGCCTTAAAAAGAGTTCTCTAAGAACAAATGTCACTTTCAAATCCTAGACACTAAAAATGTTTATCCAGCACCCACGGGAGGCAAGACGGGGGCTCCCAGCCAGCTTGGCAGAGCCATGAGCTCCGCTAACCTAGGCTATTTCTTTCTCATGGCTTCGCCCTGCACACTAGTTAGAGCATGATGAACTACATCTTTCCCTTGAGGGTAGGCATAATTTAAAGAGCCATCTTGCCATCTTTTTCTTTCCACCGCATGCCAGCCAGCACCGCACTGGCACCAAGACCACACTGGACAGATAAATGTGTCCCTGCCTCATGGCTCTTACCTGCCCAGCTCCCTTGTAATTACTGACAACTCTCACGATGGCCTTCAGATCTCTGGTTCCGGGCTCACCCTTCACCTTGTCAGCATGGTTCCCAGGAAACGGACAGCTCAATAAGGCGACTGTAGCCAGCTAATTCGGTCTAGTGAGTTTATAACGGTCTTCCTCTGCTTTTCACTTCTTTTGTTTCCCTCCCTTCCTTAGGGTCCTAGAGAACAGACCCAGAGGCCAGGCGAAATACCTCTGAGCTGCATCTTGATCCCTTTTGTATTATTACTTTTATTGTGATTTTGAGGCAGGGTCTCTCTAAGATACCCATGTTGTGAAGCACCGCTAATAAAAACTCAGGGTCAGAAATTGGGGTTCAACCCGACGATCCAAAAAGCAAAACAACCAGTCACTGGCTCTTACCTTGACCTCAGTCTAAAATGGCGATCCTGCCTCCTGGAATCTCAGAATGAGACTGTGTGCTGAGAGCTGTTTCCTCCCGTTTTATAATCCTCTCTAGGGCTGGGATTAAAGGTGTACACCACCGTGATTAAAGGCACGAGCCGCCCGGTTTCTATGGCAACCAGTGTGGCTACTGGGACTAAACGTGCACGTTATTATGGCTAGAGGGATTAAAGGTGTGTGTTACCATAACTTGTTCTGTATGGCTGACCAGCGGGACTGTTTTACTCTCAGATCTTCAGGCAGTCTTTATTTATTAGAATACAATTGAAATTCCACCACAAGGCTGGCTGTGCATTGACCCTGTGGCCCAGGAAGCTCCTGAATTTGTCACCCTCAGTGTCCTGAGTAGCTGAGACGAAGGTCCTGATGGCTCCAGACTGATTTTAAGATCAAAGTCATCCATTTCGGGAGGCAGTCAGATTTTCCTATGTTTATCTGGAAATTGGAAGCAACCACTCTATTTCTGTGTGGACAATAACACCAAAGACATACAGCTCTCCGTGGAAAAAGAAGCAAGTTTCCACGCAGAGAGGGGCAGACATCAAGAGTGTCCAGGAAGCCTTTCTGGGCTCAGCTGTGAGCTTGCTTTCTCGGAGACCTTTCTCCCCGCCAGGGAGAAGCCCCACGTCCTCGTGCTTCTGCTTCTCCTCTCTCAGGTGCTTTCTGCAAATTAATGTCACGTGTCCTGACCAATACCCCGCGTGTTAAGGTGGGAGAGGAGGGGTGGACGCCACCTGAGTAAAATAAGTGCACGATCTCACAGTGGGGGCAGCTAGCGAGGCTGCATGAATTACTGCCAGGTGGTGGTTACACGATGAAGGGGGAGTTATGTGCCCAGGCTTGACGAAAGTTAAAAGAAAACTGAAAATGAAGGATAATCAAAACGCAGACCTGTCAGAATTTGAGAGTTAGCAGAAAGAGCCTTCCTAATCAGAGGGAGAGCTAAAAAGCCTGGGAGGCAGAAATCACAAGAGAAATGGAGGCAAATCTCGGGTGTATGAAAAGAGTACCGAGCGCCGGCTGTGGATGTAGCGTAATGAGACTGATTGCTTGTAACAGGAAGAATAGAATTTGAACATAAAAATCAGCTCTGGCTCATTACAATGATCTTGTAAAAAGCGAGGGTTCTTGGCCCTGCCTCCCAGAGTTGTGTACAACAGTTCCAGAATGTCAGGAATTCAGATCACCCGGCATGCAATCACAAGCTATACCAGACCAACCCTTGCTCTTTGATGCTGGGAAAGTCACCAGATCCCGGAAGACCTCGCTTAAGTGTTCTAACTGAAAAATAGCGTGCAGGAGACAGAATGCCGACGACACAAGAGAATGAGATTTGTAAGGATCGGAGGGACTGGCATGAAGCCTGACAGTTGCCGTGTTCCTCCTTTTTGGTGGGAGAGTTGATGAAACTCTTCTGAGGTTTGTTACGCCACAAGGCATTTGCAGGAAGCCCTAGCAAATACGTTCAAGATGAGAACAAGGGCTCATAACAAGGCAAACGTCTCACAAATGTTTATTTGGCTTCTTTTCTGACTGGCTTTTCCTAGGTCCAGTTCAGTTTCAAATTGACATGTCATAACATGACATCATCATTGTCAAAAGTGACGTCATCACCCTCATCAAACACGACGCGGCTATCCATCCTGGAGTTCATGCCCACATCCAAGTCCAGGAGGCTCTGAGCCTGTAGTGAGTGTGTCAAAGGTAAAATCTTATGCACGGGTACTCAAGTATGTGAGATGGGACTCTGCTCATGGTGACTTCCGACTTGTTACTTGGCTTATCCCTTAAGTATAACTGCCACTCCACAAGGGAACAAGATGTTCAGTAGACAATGACTATTTTGCATAAACCTGGACAGATCAATCTGTTTTCCCGGGACACATGTCTTGAAATGGCTAAAACAATGACAAGAGGAGCCAAGAAGCCACTTCACGACTGTCTGATGTCTGGGCTGAATCAAATTCGGTTAGAGAAGAATTTCCTGTCTAGCTTGCTTCTCTGTGATGAAGCTCTCTATTTTGAGTCTACTTCTCGAAACCTGTAGGTGCTGGAGGAAGGAAGGAAAGTAAATGAAGGAAGGAATGAGAGAGGCAAGGAAGGAAGAATATAGGAAGGAAGGGAAGATGGAAGACAAAAAGACTGGGAAAATATCTGTGAAATAGGATCGCAAGCTAAACCATCTTTAGGTCCTTTCTATGACAGACACTGTAGAAGATGCCTACTTCCCACGAACTTCTTAGATTTTGACCATAATGCATTTACTGGGACAATGACACAGACAGTCTGGTGCCTGGGGCCTATTCTACCTACTAGCTAAGAGCCAACGATTTCCCCAAGGGAGCTAAGCTCACATAGAAAACACAGTGGTGAGGTGGAGCAGAGAGGGTGAGCGATGAGTAGCAGGGACCCCGTTTAGTTATCAGCTCCAAGTGTGGATGCACCTGGGAAAGAAAAGCTCACAAAGAAGAAGGGGCTCAGGGCAGACTCCATCCTTCCACCCACATCTCTGCTATGAATATGGATGAGTGAACTTCACTTGTAGACCAGGCTGACTCTGTCTATTTGGAGAAGACGGATCCATGGTCTGGGTTCTAGGATTCAACTTTGCTACTGTCTTCTTGACAGAGTCATATTTATTTCTTTACATACGTTTGTAAAGAAACACATACATACACAACCACACATAGTGACTGGAGAAAGTCAGGTTATTACGGGGAGGCATTCCAGCCTTAGAGAATCCAAGGATACCAAAGGTCAAGGTTGATATCACGATGAGAAACTGGTGACTATGAGGTGGTCAGCTAAAAGGAGGAAAGAAATTCTAAATAACAAGTGTAATATATGCAAATGCATGGCTCTTAAATGTTATATACTTTATTTGAGCAAAGATACGTGGAAATCAGTACTGTTTTGTCCTGAGCAAAGAAAAGAAAGGCAAGAGGTGGAGCATGTGTCTTACAGGGACTGTTCTGCAAAACTTAAGTTTTTTGTTTTGGAGAACTTAAGTTTATTTTTATTTTTATTTTTTATTTTGAGCAGCTGAAACCAGCAAGCAGAGCCAGTAGGTTACTACTGAAACAATTTAAGGGAGAAATGATGTAGGCCTGCTCTATAGTGGCAGCTATGGGAAACACAGAAAAGTGGAATTCAATAAGAAGTGAGAGGTTGGAGAGATGGCTCAGAGGTTAAGAGCATTGGCTGAGAAGATCTGGGTCTAATTCCCAGCATGCACATGGTGCCTAGCTACCATGTATAACTCCATTTCCAAGGGGAGCCAACACTCTCTTCTGAGCATCTTGGGTACCAGGTATGCACAAGGTACACATGCATACATGCAGGAAAACACCAACACACTTAAAATAATAAAACCAATGCAAACAAAATTAGAATGTTGTTACATCACAGGGATAAGCCCATGGCTGTCTTACAAATGCAACATAGAAGGACGTAGGTATGTTTTCTAGATGGCCGAGACACTTACCTACAAGACTGGGTCTACAGAATTTTACAAAAGATTTTACCATTGCATTTGTGCTAATGTACCGTTGTCACTTCTGCATGGTGGCCCAGGTCTTGTCTTTGGCTATGGCATTATTAACTAGATAGCACATGTAGCCTGGAGAATATTTTTATTTTTTAGCTTGTCAGCATCCAAGGTCAGCGACTCCATCTGCTGCACTTCCATGAAGCCATAAAACCACTGCACAGCTAATGTAACACAATAGAGCAAGGAGTGACCCCAATTTTCCACTGGTCGTGAGGCACTGAGGTCAGCTCTTCTCGGGGCTCTCAGGACTCAGACTATAACAGAATGAGAGACCTTTGCACCCCAGCACCACCTCGGCCACATGCATGCCACAGTTAAATGTGCAGTTTTAAGAGGAACAAAATTGAGTTCAGGAAGGGATGCTGAGACTGCAGGGATATGGTCATGCTTCTTGAGAACCTGGGCGTGGATTGAAAGACCTTGGAGGATAGGTCCTGTCTTACATGGTCGTTCCATCTTGCAATCCTGGGTATTCAGTCTCCTGTTACTGTTCCAGCCTGTCAAAGTATGTATGTCATTTGCTTTGTTCCTTGTACCTTCTCCCATAGTCAATACAGTGGAAGCTTCAGGTGGTGTGGTATGGTGCTTTATATCACCGTATGTACAATGTCTAGAACAAATGGGTGCTCAATGAATGTCTGTTGAATGACTATATTAGCTATGTATTCTGTTGGTTTGAAATACTCTGAAAGAAGTGAGGTAAGGAAGGAATTATTTGGGCTTAAAGGTTGAGGCTACAGTACACCATGACTAGGCAAGTCATCATGGCAGGAGCTTGGGTAGCTGGTTACATTGTGTTCACAGTCAGGAAGTAGAAAGATAGATAGATAGATAGATAGATAGATAGATAGATAGATAGATAGATAGATAGATAGATAG
>NC_022023.1:3983037-3988347 GCF_000317375.1 Microtus ochrogaster
GGGTGGGTGGGTGGGTGGGTGGATGGATGGATGGATGGGGGTGAATGGATGGATAGATGGATGGATGGATGGATGGATAGATAGATAGACAGACAGATTGGTGGGTGGATGGATATATAGATAGATAGATACATAGATAGATAGACAGATTGGTGGGTGGATGGATGGGGGGTGAATGGATGAATAGATAGATAGATAGATAGATAGATAGATAGATAGATAGATAGACAGATTGGTGGGTGGATGGATGGGAGGGTGAATGGATGGATGAATAGATAGATATAGATAGATAGATAGATAGATAGATAGATAGATAGATAGATAGATAGATAGATAGATGTAAGTAGGTAGGTAGATAGGTACACAGACAGACAGACAGAGGGCAGGTACATAGATATGAATGCTAATGCTCAGATTTCTATCTCCTTCTTATTCATTCTAGAACCCCAACTCTGGAATCATGCCATCCACAGTTAAGGACGATTTTCCTGTCTCAGCCCCGTCTAGTTGATCTCTCCCAGGTGTGTCCAGAGATTTGACTCTGAAGTGATTCTACCTAAGGTTAGGTTGACAAACAGAAGAAATGATCACAATAATCACATCCCGTGTGAGCGCTTACATGAAGTTATTTGAAGTTAGGTATTGTGTCCCTTCACATTTAAATACAAGTGTTCAGATTTGTTTGATTCTGCATTCAAAGTGCTTCAAACGATAATTCTGAACTAGATCTTAGATGAATGTTCAGTTATGCCCTCTTCGATTTCGGGTAATCTGTAGTATGTTTCTGCATAGCTGGCCATCCGCCCAACTATCCTCCGTCATCTTTCTCTCATCTGTCTTCCCATTGGCTTTTTAGTTCATTTAGCCTTTATCCTGTACCTTTGTAGAACATCCCCTGCCACTCTGTAGGGATAGCTGGGCTACACGCAACTTCATTTCCTGTCATTTTTACATCAACAGTTCACAAAGATGAGACAGAGAGTAGAAAACTCACATTCCAGAGAACAATATATGCAGATATTAAATGTTACAGGCTATACTTGGCCTGAAATATATGGAAGTCAGTATTATTTTATCCCGGGCAAAGAAGAGAAAGGCAAGAGGCAAGGCCTGTGTCTCAAAAGGACTGTTTTGAAAAATGTAAGCGGTTTTTATTTTATTTTATTTTTTTTCTATTTTTCCTTCCAAGCAGCAGAAACCACAGAGGGAAACTATCAGCTCACTATTGATGTAAGGGAGGGGTGATGTTGCCTTAGTCTATAGTGATGGCTTTGGGCCACTGGACTACAGAATCGAGAAGCTGGAGAGACGGTTCAGAGGTTAAGAGCATTGGCCGAGAAAGTCTCAGTTTGACCCCCGGCATCCCTGTGGTGTCTAGTTACCATGTGTAATTCCAATTCCAAGGGGATCCAATACCTTCTTCTGACCTCCTTGGGTACCAGGTATGCACAAAGTGCACATACATGCACGCAAACAAAATGCCCATATACACAAAATAATAAAGTGAATCTAGAAAAAAATTTTAAAGTTATTTCACCGGAATTTCAAGTTGATTTCTGTTTTACAAATGCAAAATACAAGGTCCTAGGCATGTTTCCTACATGGCTTGGATCCTTCCCTCAAGGTGGTAAGTGTATTTGCCTTCTTGATTCCTTCCATTCCTACCAGAACTTCCTCATCTGTATGGTTGGTGTTAGAATAGCTGTCCCACCGCGCTCTGCGCGAACCTGGTCTACACACAAGTAGGTAAAGTGGTTAGAGGTACAGCTCCACCCCATCACCTTCCTGGGTGTCCTCAGGGACATATCACCCATGAGCCTCACAGGAAATTATATGGGACCCCCTTTTTTTTCTGTTACTTTGTTTCTTTCATTTTGGTGACCATTTCAGAAGGCAAACAAACTCAGTATTTATTTATTTTAAATTAATTAATTACTTAAATTTCCCCCAACCCGATCACAATGTTCCCTCCTTCTTTCCTCTCCTCCCAGTCCCTTCCCCCAACCTCCCCTCTTTCCTTCCCTGATCCACTCCTCCTTCTTTCTAGCAGGCGAACTCTTCTGTCCTTGCCTGTTCCTGCTAACGTCAAGTGTGCTAGCACAGAAGGACCCTGTATCTGAGGCCTCACAGGACTCCAGAGTCCCGCAATTGCTTTAGGAACTCTCCTTCCTATAGCCAGGCTCAGGCCCTCTCTGGGAAGGCTCTAGCACTGTTTGATCTGCTCTCCCTGGCCCATGTCACTGGAAAATGTCTTGAGCTGTACTCTCAGTAAGGGAAACAAAAGGTGAAGGTGCGGTCAAAGCATTTATTTCTACAAAGAGAAAAATACTAAGGTATTTTTATTGCTTCGCAAAAGCTTAGAAACCAGTATTAAACACTGAACTCCAAATGCAGGGTATCTTATTCTTCCGTATTACATGTGGCATTTGTGTGTCTGCTTACAATGTCGGGCAGCAGGACGTCGTGTGTTTTGACAACAGAAAGCCAGCCACAGGTTGAAATGCAGAAAGCTCAGCTCCTTTGTTTGCTCATTGGCCACTGGTGTCACAGCCTTGGCTGTGTGACAATGAAACCTGGGTAAGGAACTTCCACTTTCTTCCAGCTCTGTTCCACCCCTGACTGGATGGTAACGCTAAGTGAGCCTGACAAGGAGTAGTTCCACACCCAGGTCACTAGACAGTGGGAGAACAAGAATTTACACAACGCTAGCACTACGCCGGGCGAGGCAGGTGGTACTGTGCATGCCAATAGCTCACGTGATTGATTTTGTAACTGGTTAGGCGTATGTTCTCATTTAAAAAGATAATTTATTTTCTCTGCAGGGGTGTTTTGCATCCTGGGCCCAGTCAGAAGAGGGCATCAGATCCCCTGGAACTGGAATTACAGGGGATCGCTAGCTACTATCTGCGTGCTGGGAATCAAATCTGGGTCCGCAGGAAGAGCAGCCGGAGCTCTCAACGGCTGAGCCTTCTCTCTATGTGTTCGCACTGGAAGCTCAGAGATTAGGACGTCATCCGTTCAGTTCACACAGATGTGAGGTGGAAATCACACTGGCATCACATGGATCTCCACAGCAACGCCTCTCTCCGTATGAAGGCCAAGCTTAGCGCCTCTCCCTTCCGTTCTCCACTTGCTTGTGCGTCTTTTAGCCTCCTCTGCAAGTGGCAACAGTGTTTCCTGTCTTTTGTTCTTCTTTCACTTCCAACTTATTTGCTATGGCTTAGCACAATAGAAATGTTTCTTTCAAACAATGCTCCGGACTGGAGTCGCTTTCATTGTTCACTGCGAACTCATGCACCAGGCATGGGAATCAGCCGTGCTCCTCCGTCTTCCATTTTCTCAGCAGCTTTGTCTGGAGGCTATCTGCGTTCAGAACTCTCTTGCAGATTTTGCCCTTGAAAAATGGATTTTTATTTCTTTTAGTTGAGTCCAATAAGAATCTCCAAACTAATAATGCCTTGATGTTTTTTTTCTCGCTTGCCTTGTAAAAATAACTTCTATTACTTATATAAAAGTGGCAAGCTGCCTTCTTTATTGCTTCAAATTACTTGTGTTAAAACACCTCTGTGCTGCTGAGTTTCAACCTGAAGACAGCATTCAAATCCATGTCACAGAGAGCAAAGAGCCCCTTTCCCCACGCTTTTCTCCAGGGCTTCAACCTCAACCTCCTTCAAGATTTAACTTTCTTCCTTTGGCACTGACAGACATGGAGATACATGCTTGTATCAGGAAAGAGCGTGACTCTACCTTGGGTGCCGAAGATTCCAAAGGAGGTGAAAATCAATACTGCCAGGCAATGCTGGGGCGGTGTGGGGTAGTCATATGGGACAAGAGGCCTGCCTGCCCACTGTGACGAGAATACTGACATCGGTCATGGCGCTAGGCTTAGTTACTCACAGTTACCTTCCCCAGAGGAGAACGAGTCTTCAAGAAAAAAGTATGGCTTGGAGACTAGATGGCAACGTCAGGGAGGATGTCCAGCTACCAAACTCTTGGGTGGGACTTTTTGACAGCAGACACAGATAATTTTCATTGTATTGTGGTCCATTTTCTACTCTTTGAGGGCTTATATGTGGGGACTGCTGGTGATTAGGCAGGTGTTCCTTTGCCAACTGCTTTAGTCAGGGTTACCATTGCTGTAATGAAACAGAACGGCCCAAAGCAGCTCGGGAGGAAAGGGGTTATTTGGCTTACATTTCCATGTAATAATCCATCTCTGAAGGGGGTCAGGGCAGGAACCCGGAGGCAGAAGCTGATACAGAGGCCATGCAGGGATGCTGCCTATGGGCTGGTTTATAGTTTGCTTGGCCTGCTTTCTTCTAGAACCCAGGACCACAAGCCCAGGGATAGCACCTCCCACAATGCACTAGGCCCTCCTGCATTGATCACTGATTAGAATAACGCCCTACAGGTTTTCCTACGGAGGCACTTTCTCAAATGAGACTGCCCTCGCCGACGACTCTAGCTTGTGACAAGTTGACAGAAAGCTGGCCAGCACACCAATTTTGAAAGGCCATGGGGAAAGCACAGGGTGTTAAAAGGAGAAAAATGGAAAACTTAGTTTATAGCATGGATCTGTCTTGTCTGAATCCTGGCCTGAATCCCTTCCAGGTTCCCAACGCAGCCTTGCTCTTTGGGGGTCCTATCTGGTGTTCTCTTCAAACCCTAAGGTGCATTTTTGAAGCCCCCAGTTAAGCCCCTGAGTGCTGGAGCGATAGCCAACATCCAACTCTTTGCATAGAATAAGTCTTTTTATCCGTCTTTGAAGTCTCCAGGCTTCCCAGGCATTTCACGGACCGTCTCCGGTGCACCACCCTGCTGAGCAACCGGAGCAGTTTGCTGTCAGTATGTGTTTGTGTAAAGAATATGCTGGGGTCATATGAATCTTGTGAAGATAAATATTGTTTTGTGTATTTGGAAAAAATATGGCCTCGAAAGCTGTTTAGCGAGGCATTTCATGTTAAGGGAATGTCCCAACAAGGAAACAGAGTTAAACTTAGCACGGTGGATTGCTTAGTCATGTCACTCAAGGCTATAAATGAAACTGACGTCTCTCATCGCAGCTTCTGGCAGCACTGCCAAGCAGATGCTCAGAGAGTCTGTCTTTGAGAGGGCAGAGGCTTCTCCTGCCATGGCATTGGAAACCCTCCCACCAAACCCAGGTGTGCACAATGGATCAGGGTCACTCCTGGCTGACCAGGTCAGGTAATGTGAGTCTCTTTCACAGCATAACTCCCCTCTCTGGCGTTTTCCTTCACCTCTTTCTCTTGCACATGGGATTCTTCCTCTTCTCTCTTCTTTCTTTCTTTT
>NC_022023.1:3988447-4037629 GCF_000317375.1 Microtus ochrogaster
GCATAACTCCCCTCTCTGGCGTTTTCCTTCACCTCTTTCTCTTGCACATGGGATTCTTCCTCTTCTCTCTTCTTTCTTTCTTTTGGTATTTCCATCTGTGTGAGAGTGTGTGCGCGCATTTGTGCACACACACGGAGGCGGGAGGTTGCTATCGGAAACCATCCTCCGTTGCTCTCACGCCTTGCTCATTGAGGCAGGATCTTTCAACCAAGCCTACAGCTCACTATGGCTCATGTTGCTCGCCACCTTGCTCTGGGGATCCTTTGTCTCTGCCTTCCAGGACGGTGACTATGAACAGGCCAACATACCCACTCAGCATGGATGTAGTTTCTGGGATCTGAACTCTGGTCCCCATGCTTGCCTGATGAATCATCTCCTTGGACCATTTTAGTTCCTTCATCAAATACATGTGGTCTTGAAAGTCACTTAAATTTAGTCAAAATCAGTTTTTTACTTTGAAACACATCACCTTCCTCAGACCCCTCTTGGGAAGCAAATAGTGCCCTTGTTATTCTCGTTAGCAGGGGCAATACTGGGAGCCTCTAACATTTGTCCACTGAATATTGTGTGGCAGGCATTGCAAAGAGTCTTTGGTGGCATATTTAACACAGTCTCTTATTTGAAGAGTTGACTCCACAACATTCAATTATAAGCATGATGCCTGATACAAAAGAAATTCTCCATATATGTTACCTGCTATTTTAATTTCCACATTTAACACTAACAATCATTTCTGGAATCATTATGACTACATTTGTTCCTATGTTTTAACAAGTCAAGAGCCTGAGCCTACTTGTCTGCTAAGTGAGGCAGCATAATGACGTAATACCAGAGATGGGCTTCACAGGGGTGTGGCTTGTCCTTTCTACACACAGGCCATTAAGCAGCAGAGAATTCAAACCCTATGCAGAGGCAGAGATAAGGGACCACTTTCATAAAACAGAAGCAGAATTAGAAACTAGTCATCAGTTAAAAATTTGTGTCTTATATCAAGAAAATCTGTGTGTGTGTGTGTGTGTGTGTGTGTGTGTGTGTGTGTGTGTGTGATTTATGCTGCAATGATTGGCATTGTGCTCACCAGGTCTTGCTTCAGGCTCCAGATACCCGAGGAGAGCCTGGGAGCTTAGAAGGCCCCGCTGTGCTCCACGAGGTACTCAGAGCGGAGAGCCTCTCCATATCACTCACAAGAACTGACAAGGGCCCTACCAACCACGGTCTAGTTACCCCTTTGGGGGTTTTGGCCCAAAGACTTCTAACTTCAAGTTCCATCATCTTACTCAGCTAAAACAATAGAAAATGTCCAACTTCAACAAACTCAAGGTCAATTTAATTGCAGCAGACCCCTAGACTCACATTTTTGGAGGCTACAGGAGAATTGGAGACGTATTTGTGAAACCCACATCTCAGTGTTCGCTTTGCCGCAGGGTTCTCTATTTCCCATGACCACAGTGCAACAAATCCCTCTGTGGCTCTTGGCTTCCTTGTCTGAGGCAATGGACAGCAGGAACCAGATGACGGGAATTCTCAACCTGAACTTGATCCTACTGAGTTTTCACTGTGCTTTAGGTGTGCACTGTCAGACATAAACACTTTAATTTTACGTAGAAAGAATAGGCCTTACTCTATTTCTTTGGTGTGGGGTACAAGTGTGTGCATACGCATGTGGAGGCCAAAGCTGGCTGTGCTTTTGTTTGAATTTTAAATTGTGACTCAGAATAAATTTATATTTTATTAGTGTGAAGATGGACCATAAAGTCACATGATCCTTTACAGTGGAACATAACTAAACATTATATATTGGTTTGGTTCTAGGCCACACCAGGAATACTGTACATGGGTATCCATAAGACATTTAATGTGCAAAACCCTTTCAGATGTCAGCATCATGAGATGCAGTTACCCATCTACCCAAATGCTGTCATCTAAAAGGAGGCAAGTTCCAGGAACTGATGAAGATGTGCAGACTCAGGAACTTACGAACTTGGTGGTTATGGGAAGTGGTACAAATACCAAGTGGAAATCAGCTGGGTATTTTCTACCAAGACTGCAGAGACAGAGAGAGACTTATCTACTAACTCAGAGATCCCATTGGCTGGTGTACGTCAATCCGAAATATGTACACCTGTTCATCTGTTGACACAGGGAAGGATACTCAAAATAACATTTTCATAAGACCTACACTCTAAATTTAAATTAATCCCAGGAACAGAAATAGTGTAGTTCTCTGTAACTAAAGGGAAAGCAAAGGTGCTGACTTTGGGTTCTTATTTGATTCTCCTGCGTGCCTATTTAAAGTAGACGTTATTGGAAGCGATGCTTGCAACAGAAATTTTTCATGTAGTAAATGGGACATTCCGTTTTGACTCGCCATGCTGTGAACAAACCATAAATGCTAGAATTTAGACTTTAGACTCCCCGTGCAATGACAAATCTTTTCAAGTTCTTAGTGTAACTTTTAAAGGGTGTGATCTAAGTCCGTGTACCTAGTCTACTCATCTCTTGGGTCCTCGTGTACTCAGAGATGTGCCTGTGTGGGCTCTGGAAGAATGTTATGTGTCATCTCTGTGCTGTTGTGTGGATGGCTGTGAGGATGCTCTCAGAAACTCATACACTAAATAACCCGGATATCTCATCTCTAGGTGTATGCCCAAAGGAAATGAAATCAGCATGGCAAAGAGATAGGGAAGTCCATATTTATGGTGGCACAGTTCTCAGACATTAAGATAAGTAATTAGCCTAAGTGAGCATCAATAGATTAACAAAGATCTCTCTCTCTCTCTCTCTCTCTCTCTCTCTCTCTCTCTCTCTCTCTCTCTCTCTCTCTCACACACACACACACACACACACACACACACACACACACACTGGAGTATTATGCAGCCATGGGGCGAATGAAATCCTGTCAATCATACATGAAAAGGACTGAAGGGCATCGTGTTATGTGAAAGAAGTCAGTTGCGAAAGCACAAGTAGTATACGTTGTCTGTCACACATGTGAAACCTAAGAAGTGTCAGCCTGAGTTCAGAGTAGTGGTTCACTGACGTTGAGAACAATGTGGGGAAAAAAGGGTGGATGTGTGAAGCTTGGATTTAACTAGTGTGTTTGATAGGAATCTATTGAAATGCCATACTGAATTACATTAGTGTATACAATTAATACATGCTACTCAAAAATAATAATATAAATTACTTTTAAGACTTAAAAACCATGTGAAATGCATATTTTTTTACCTTCTATAAGTCATGTTCTCTTAAGGAATATATTTTATACTCACATGCTATCTAAAAGCAACATATGTGACTGGCTGATATTCAGCTACAGACATGGATGTGTCTGTTCCAGGTAGCCATTCTGATGATTCCAGCTTCTCCTGTGTTCAATGTGGCCACGCTGGTTCTTCCTCCGGGGCTCCAGATCCTAGTGATGCAGATATCAAAGCCTCAATGTGTGGGCAATCAGGTTACCTAAGTCCCAAATTGAGAGTGTGTTCTTATCGGCTAGACAGCTATAATGTATGACATTTTCACTGTTCTAAAGAATCAAACATATTATAAACATACACAAAATCATGGTTTCAGTGGATTAAATAAAAGGAACAAAGAAGAATTCTCATGTTTTCTGACACTAAGAAGAACTTAGAGACTCCTAGTTGAGGACACTCGATACTTCCAAGTCCAATCTACTCATAACCTTTTTTTAAAAAAAAGTTTGCCAGCTTTTAAGTCAATTCTATTCCTTCTGAACTTTCTATTCTTAAAGTTAACACCACAATACCCAGAGATATTTCCATAGTTGCATTATCTTTACACCTCGAAGGGCTGAAGGCTTTCTCAGCCTAAACAAACATCCTCTGGGGAACCAGGAAGAGGTATATTGAACAATGTTTACTTGGATCAAAAGAGCTGGGGTATATCAGTTCATACGGATTAATTTTAAATCTTAGGATCCCAGAAACCTTGAACAGGGTCTGTAATTTCTGAGTGGGGGACCAAGGGTAAATCTTCCTCCAAATGTGTTTGACACAAAACTTCTCTTCCAGAAATATTATTTCTAGTCTCACTCAGGGGAGTGTTTCATGACACAGGAAGTCAGTAAACACTGACCATCAGAACCAAGTCCCAGATCTACTTCTTTGGTATCCTCTCTTCCTTTGGATCCCTGCACCATCCCTTGAATTAGATTAGGAGTTCTCTGAGCATCTCCAGGGGAATCTCTGTTAGTCCCCAGTACCCTCATCAAACGGTCCATAAGTCCAATCAATTGTTTTCTTAATCATGTTGGCATGGGCTTCTCTTTTTTCATTCTTATTTTCTCATAGACAGTTTTCTAGAGACTATGTGAGGTTTAATTATTAAATACTCAATGCTGTAGTAGATATAATAATATTGCTGTCTTTTATTAAGCCACCATAAAGATATTTAGACGTGATAAAAAAATAACTCATTTTGTTTTAGAAAATATAGTTACTTTAAAAATGTCATCTATCTAACCATGTAATGGATTCATTATTATGTTAATGTCTAAGAAATACTTTTCAAGAAAGTGTTCATTTCTTATAAGGTAAATATGTCTGAACAGAACTCACATAGCAATTCAAGATACACTTTAAAGAATGAAACAAGCTCTTGAGACCAACAGTTTGAGGATTGCTACCCAGTCATGCCAAACAGTTTAGTTTACGATCTGTAAACTCTGACTGCCCTCCCAGGGCCTCACCTCTCACAGACTCTGACTGTCTACCCTACTAATTGAGAAAAGCCTAGCAGATGTTTCTTATATTTGTGTCACTGTGTCAGTGGCACCTACAATATTCTTGGGACATGTGCTAGCTGATGTTGTGACCTTTTCTCAACCTAGAATCATCTGAGAGGAAGGAACCTCAATGGAGAAATTCTCTCCATCAGTTCAATTTTAGGCAAGCCAATAGGACATTGCCTTCATTTGTAATTTATGTAGGAGGACCCAGTGTTTTGTGGGTAGTGCCATCCCTGGTCTGGTGGTCTTGGGGGCTATAAGAAAGTGAGCTGAGCCAGACACGGGGGACAAGCCTGTAAGCAGCTCTCCTCCATGGCTCCTGCATCTTCTCCTGCCTCCGGGTTTCTGTCCTGCTTGAATTCCTGCTCCCAATGACTTTGATGATCAACTGTGATGTGGAGGCATAAATGAAATAAACCCTTTCCTCCCCAAGTTGCTTTTGGTCTTGGTGTTTAATCACAGTAGAGTAAAGCTAACCTGGCGTTTGGGTTTAGCCCTGATCACAGGTCAGAGCTGATTTCCCCGTCTCTTCTGACTTATAATCACCTGTGTAAACTTTGGTTCTATCAGTATCAAGAGACTTATGCACCACAAATATTTATGGCAATTTTCAGAAAGGTTTCATGGGACCTATCTTGCTACTATTCTAGCAGTCTTCAGGCTCTGAAGTGGCTGAGTGCTACAACACTGTGAAATATGCATATACCTTTTTACCCCATTTCATTCCATACAGGAAAACCCTTCACACCTTCAGTGTGATGAGGGCCTTGTCTGCCGAGGAGGTGTCTGTCAACACTAAAGTGTGTGTTGGGTCGACTGTGTCAGGAGGAAACTGTCTCTTTATGTCTCACAGGTGGTGACTAGTTCCTCCACTTGAGGATTCTGTCACCTCTGCTCACACCCTGGCATCTGTCTGGAAGCTCCAGGCTTTCCTGGTGTCAGACCTTTAGTGAGCCTTGGTTCAGGCAGGATGGGCAGATGAGAAGATGCCTACCCTGATTCTGTACTCTTTCTCAGGAGTCTCAGCGTGAGCAGAGGGATGCAAAGGGGGACAGTCACCTGGGTTCATGTACCCCAGCAGTGCCAGGTTCCAGAAACCACCCAGGGCTTTCTGATCTGCACTGTCTGGAGCACCCCCAGCTAGTTGAGACTTGAGCCTTTGGAGTATGAGCCACCATTTTTATTCTCAGGACCCACTCTGCATTAATAGCCAGACAGAGGCGATAGGACAATCTCTTCCTGCCTTAGCCCATCTTTGTATGTATCATCCGCTCCTCTGAGGTCTTCCTCCGCTCACCAGGGCTTACAAAGCGGAGTAAGCTTACAAAACTTGGATTTGCTTCATGGTCCAATGTTCTACTAAGTGAGCTCCTCAGCCTCACACACTTTCTCTGACTCTATAAGCTTCCTCACGTGGCTTATAGTTCTTGTTTATGAAGCCCTGCATGAAGAAGCATTAAGTGATCATGAGAGCTAGCCTTGACATTTCCTAGCTAAGCCATTTTAGTAACCATTCTGCTGATAATAACTCCTTTTCCTTGAGTTCCTATTATGTGTGGGGCAGTTTACAGACCTTCTTCAACATACTAAAACAACCTGGTAGTTTTCATTTTTGTTTTTTTAACTTGGAGCAAGTTTGCCACCTGGGATTTTTGGCCGTGTTTACCGATTTAGATTGCCGCTTAGGAGGGGGTGATGCTACTGTGTCTAAGCATGCTGCAGACATTCCCGTGCTCCCAGGCGAGCTACCACAACAAAGAATTATCCAGCTTCAGATGTTTGGAACCCTGACGTCAAATGTCCTCCATTCCCAGAGCAGGTATCAGTGATCCAAGAGAACCTGGGGTCTCAGAAAGTTTTAGTGAACTGGTAATGAGTGACTGAAAATCCAAATCCTGGGCAATTGCAAGTCTAAAGCTATACTCCTATCACACCCAACACCGCCCACCGTCTCAAGTCTTTTCTAGACGTACACAATCCAACCTGGAATCCAGACTAGAGTTGGACTGAGGGAAGGGTGTCTAGACAATCAAACAGGTGTGAGTCTGCTCTACAGGTCAAGCTGTCTCCTTTCCCCTGCCTCCTCTTCTTGACGATGTGTCTCCTTGGCTCTGTGGTCTCTCATTCATGCTAGCCGTGTGTGTACGTAGGGAAAACATCTTGAACACGTTCTTTTCCAATACACCACCCTCCTGGCCTGCAGTTTGGCCATCATCATATTCGTTTCAGACTGTCTTTGTGTAGTTAGCATTGTTGGTCAATAAATCATTTCCTTTTCCTGGGTTTGAGTGTCCAGGGGCCAGTGCATTTGGGTTCATCGTGAAAATCCAAATAATACAAGTAGAAGCATAAATAATTGATGCATTGCTTATTCCCCGGCGGTCCCAACAGACCTATTCACAAATGCAGCTCCTCTTAGCCTTTATCCAGTCTAATTTTAAGGTCTAGGGGTGTAGTGTTTCAACCTGAATAAGAAGAAGGTAATAGGCAGACTCTTTTCCCTCTGAATGATGTGACGTTCACTGGTCCAGAGAGGAAAGCTTTGGGACACAACTAATCACAAACAGCACAAGTCTGTGTCCCTTCTCTCATGACTTTCAAGTGGGGAAGATGTGCCAAATTTTGTAAAATTAACATTTATTCTTGAAAATGCTAATAATAATAATAAAAAACTCTATTAAAAGGGAGCATCAATCCTGCTGTGAATTTAACACATTGCAGCCTCAGGCCTGCTTCTGTTAATTTGCCTCCATTTGTTTATTTCCCCCTCTCATTGTCTTTCATGCAAAGGCAAGGAAATCAATAAATGCACTTAACACAGCCCCTCCTTCCCACTGTAAGTGAAAGCTAACACATGGGAAGTCTGACTCCTAGAATAAGGGCAGAGAGCTCCTAGTATCTGGGCTTCCCACTGACTTTGACATGATCTGGTAACTGTTCATGTGATCTTAATGTCATTTTCTTCCTCTATCAATTACACAAACAACAATTATTTAGATTCCACTATACGAGCTATAGTGACCCTGACCTCTCTCCCTCTTGTGCCTATCAAGGTTGATTTCTTACACTGTATGTTTAAACCTCCAGTCTAGAAATCCTTCAACAGTCATTTCCTGCAGGGAAGTTCTGTCTGTATGAGGATCTATTGAGTGTGCAAGACTATGAAATGCTAACCTGTAGATTCCAGCCAGAGTGGAATATCTGGGAACAGACATACCCTGTGATCTCATGGAACCAAAGGACTGAACAAAATGCATCAGATAATTGCCAGACAGTGGACATCAGACAGTGGAAACCACTAATCCCTGACAGGAACAAATGAAGAGGGTTCTTTTGATGTCCATTTATGGCCTTTACAGTCACAGCACAGGGACACAGTGAGGGGACCTGGGGAAGAGAATGGGACCACACTTTGACGTTATAGCAACAATAAGATAGATTTCACAGGTCAGAATAGCCAAAGGAAGCCAAATACTTAGAGGGTGCCCTGGAGATTCACAGATGGTATTGATGCATCCTAGGCTATGAATCAGATACCCTGGAAGAAAACCACCCAAAGGAAGAGAAGAGTGCCTCCAAAGGATCAAAAAGCCACAAGCAGAGCTTATGATGGGATGGGTTTGTTCTCTCATTAGCTAGAGTAAAAAGTAGACAAAAAATAGGTAAAATAGGACAATAAATTTTGTCTTCCTTGTAAGATAAAATTAGCAGCAGACACAGGTTCATGTAGTATTGAGGAACAAAGTAGTAAAGTGCATTTAGGAAAAATTAAATTGCCTGGGCAGTGGTGGTGCACGCCTTTAATCTCAGCACTTGGGAGGCAGAGGCAGGTGGATCTCTGTGGGTTTGAGGCCAGCCTGGTCTACCGAGTGAGTTCTAGGACAGCCTGGACTGTTTCACAGAGTAACCCTGTCACAAGCAAACAAACAAACAAAAAAGAAAAGCTTAGATTGTTCCCAAAGAATCTGACTGCATCTCTCAATAAAGTTTTAAAATACTTAAAAGAATAGCAAAACATCTAGTCCCTGTGCTGATACAATTCACAAGTAGTAGCAGCCAAACAAATGAAAACAATCCAGAAAAGCAATGATCAGGAATGTAAAGAAACAGGAAGCCAGAACTGAAAAATCACACCCATGATAAAACTTGCAAGAGAGACCTACAATGCAGTTGTATCTGTAGTCAATACATTCAAGAAGGTAAAAGAACGGTGGGGTCTGTAAGTTCTGTGATAGAACACATTACATCTTGTGCTCGATTTTTGTACAATCTATAATACTTGAAAAAAAAGCAGGTAGAAGTGTGAACACATCAAAAAGTCAAAGAGAAGTAGTAGAAAACTCAAATCAAACTTTAAAGACACAAATGAAACAACATTCATGATTAAAATGATTTCTGTGGTTGGTGGAAAGAGAGGAAAACTAGTCACAGCAGAAGAAAAGCTTAGCAGCTTGAAGCTCAAAACAAAACCAGGCAAACAAAGCCGAGTACCAAGTCTGTAGAATGATGTCAAGTGACAGAGTGCACATGTGACTGGTGTCCTTTAAAGGGAACAAAGCAGAACCAACTGTTTTTTTTCTATCCCAACTGTGATGAAAAATCAGAGAACAGATAGAGCTCAATGAACATAGAACAGATCTGAGTTCAATGAACCCCAAATTAATTAACTTGAAATACACTACACTAAGCTGAATCCTAGTCAATTTGCTAAACCCAATGATCAAGAGATCAACTCAAAAAGAAGTGGTAGACACGCAGCAGTTTCTTACTTCAACACTCTGACCAGCTAAGAGTCTCTGCAAAGGAAGCTTCTCTGACCAAGGCTGAGAGCATGCGCCCCTGATAGAGAAATCTGTCATTCCCTCCAAGGCCCAGGGAACCTCACAGAAGAGGAGGTAGCAGGACTGTGCGAGACTGTGGATGAGGAGGAGAACTGTGACACCCAACAGCATCTTCTGGACTTGAAGTGGCCATTGAAATCGTGAATGTGTGGTATCTTTTGTCACTTAGACAAGACACAAAAGGAAGAGGAGCCTCGCTAGGAGGAAAACGGTTGTCAGAGGAGTGGGAGGAGGAGCAGGGAGTGAACGTGTTTATACTACAATGTATACAGGTATGCAACAGTCAACACCAAGAAAAGCAATATTAAAAAGAAGTGGTGGGGGCCGTTATATCAGGAAGAGCATAAAGCATAGATGGTTTCAGGTAGGAGTGGACACCTCTAAGGAACTCAAAGAAGAAATGCTAGCTCAGAACCCTAAACACAGAATAGCATTTTCTGTGAGTCAAAAATTCTTTTTGTTTTTTTTTTCTGGCAAAAGAAAGGTAAACAATTTGCTACCGGGCCTGAAGGAAACCTGGAAGTCAAAGGGAAAAGTGAATACTGGAGGGGAAATCTGCTTCTCCACAAAGCAGTGGAGAGCTGGCCATTCTAAACCCCTTGTGGTGGTTCACATGCCAATGACCCCATAGGCTCATACATTCGAAAGCTTCATTCCCCAGTTGGTGGACCGTGTGGAAAGGATTGGGAGGTGTGGACTTGCTGGAGAAGATATGTCACTCGGGGTGAGTTTTGAGGCTTCTGAGCCCAGGCCATTTCATTTGGCTTTCTCTCTGCCCCTCCAATGAAGTCTCAACACGTAAGCTCTCAGCTACCCCAGCTCCCTGTCTGCCTGCTGCCATGAACCCCGCCATGATGGCCATGGACTTTAATCCTCTGAAAATCAAATGCTCTCTTCTCTAAGTTGCCTTACTCATAGGGTTTTGCCACAGCTATAACAAATTAACCAAGGCACCCCTAAGGAACACTGTGACATAATGAATAAGTTATACTGGATGAAATGCAATGTGACTTGAAGGGTTGTGGCAAAGGTACATTTTAGGGCCAGTCTTGGTGGCACATGCCTTATGTCCCAGCATGTGGGAGGTAGAGGGAGTAAGATCTCTGTACATTTGAGGTCAGCCTGCTCTACATAGTGAGTTCTAGGCTAACAGCAGTTAAAAAGTCAGAGGCTGTCAATGTGTGTGTGTGTTTTATAAATTTATATGTATATAAATTTCAAAGCATACACCAAGATAATGAAACAAAGAGTTATTGTTAATGGACCGATAAAACTCAATCACAAAGCGTTCAATTAGTTCAAGAAAAAAAAAGACAAGAAAAACAGATTAAGTACAGATTCGACAGAATCCAGCACATTTCTAACGACATCAATAATCACACTAAATGATTAAGTGTCAATACAAAGACAGAAGTGACTTAACCGGCAGGGATCCAATTGTACATTGCTAGCAACAAATCAACTTCAAATTGAAAAACACAACTAAGGAATCAGAGAGACCGCATAGCATAACATAGCATGCTAATAGTCTGACAGTAAAGACATAGTAATTGTGTAATTATGTATTAACACCCATAGAAGTAAATTTACAGTCAGCAAGATGGCTCAGTGGGTAGAGCCACCTTTGGCCAGGTCTAATGATCTTAGTTTGAGTTCAGGGCCCCACATGATGAGAAGAGAACTTATTGCCCAGAGTTGTACACCATTTTCTGCCTGTGCCATGGCATGGACACCACATATGTACATATACATACATGCACACACAAAGAAAACAAATAAATGAAATGTAAGAACATTTTTAAGGTGACCTTATGAGTTAAAAGTATAACTAGTCATAAAAAAATCTTAAATGGCTCTTAAAAAGTGATTTAATCAGAAACACAAGACTCCTAAATATTTGGTCACCTTTAGTACATGCACACGCATGTACTCATGTGCATACACAAACTTGATAGACCTGTAAGGCAAAATAAACTTACTATTATAGTTTATTCTTTGGGGCATGTATGTACATGTGATATGCATGTGTGTTTCCATGTGTGCACATGTCTGTGTGGTTGTGTATAAACATGAGTGGTACTTTGTGAGAATGTCTCCTACAGGATCATTTGCTGGAATACTCGATCCCTCATTGGTGGAACTGTTTGGGAAAGATTGGGAAGTTGTAATCTACCCTGTGGGTGTTAGGAATCAAATCTGGAAGTTAAGAGTCCAATCAGTGCTCTTAACCACCAAGCCATCCCTCCATCCCTGACAGCCATTTTGAATATATTGGTTACATACAACCAAAGAACAAGGGAAAGGAAATGGTGAATATAGAAAGAAGGCCATTAGTCAACCAACCTGAGCTCACTTACATTTACTGATATACTCCATAGCAATGCTGGAATCCACTTCTCATTTTAAATTGTATTGACTGTTATTGTTGTGTGTTTGTATACATGTATGACGTATGTGTTTCAGTGTGGGTACTCCTGTTACAGCAGGCATATATTGATCACAGGCCACTTTTTGGAGTCAGTGCTCTCCTTCTAGAGTGGGATACAAATTGGAAAGGAAGAAATCAAACCTTTGCTATTTACAGATGAGATGGTAGTATACATAAGTGACTCCAAAAATTTGACAGGGGAACTCCTACAGCTGATAAACGCCTTCAGTAATATGACAGGATACAAGATCAGCTCAAAAAAAAAAATCAGTATCTCTCCTATATGCAAAGGATAAAGAGGCTGAGAAAGAAATCAGAGAAACATCACCATCTACAAAAATGACATAAGTTATCTTGGGGTAGCACTAACCAAAGAAGTGAAATACCTGTACAACAAGAACTTTAAGTCTTTGAAGAAAGAAATTGTGGAAAATACCAGAAAATGGGAAGATCTCTCATGCTCTAGGATAGGTAGACTCAACATATTAAAAATGACAATCTTAGCAAAAGCAATCTACAGATTCAGTGCAATCCCCATCAAAATCCCAGCATGATTCTTCACAGACCTCGAAAGAAAAAATACTCTACTACCTATGGGAAAAAAAAAACCCAGGATAGATAAAACAATCCTCTACAATAAAGGAACTTCCAGAGGCATCACAATCCTTGACTTCAAGCTCTATTATAGAGCTACAGTAATGAAAACAGCTTGGTACTGGCATAAAAACAGACAGATGGACCAATGGAATTGATGACCCCGGTATTGATCCATATAGCCATGAACTCCTGATTTTTGATAAAGAAGCTAAAATTATACAATGGAAAAAAGAAAGCATCTTCAACAAATGGTGCTAGCATAACTGATATCAACATGTAAGAGAATGAAAATAAGACCCATATCTATCCCCCTGCACAAAACTTAAGTCCAAATGGATCAAAGACCTCAATATAAATCCAGCTACACTAAATCTCACTGAGGAGAAAGTGGGAAGTAGCCTTGAATGCATGGACACAGGAGATCACTTCCTAAATATAACCCCAGTAGCACAGACAGTGAGAGCAACAATTAATAAATGGAACCTTTTGAAACTGAGAAGCTTCTGTAAAGCATAGGACAGAGTCACTAAGACAAACTGAATGGGAAAAGATCTTCAATAACCTCCATCAAAGAGATGAGTGATCTCCAAAATATATAAAGAACTCAATAAAGTATACATCAAATTACCAAATAATATAATCAAAAATGGTGCACAAATCTAAACAGAGAATTCTCAACAGAAGAATTGCAAATGACTGAAAGACACTTAAGGAATTGGTCAACATTCTTAGCCATCAGGGAAATGAAAATCAAAATGACTCTGAGATACCATCTTACACCTGTCAGAATGGATAAGATCAAAAACACTAATGAGAGCGTAAGCTGGAGAGGATGTGAAGTAAGGGGAACGTCCTCCATTGCAAACTTGTACAGCCACTTTGAAAATCAGTGAGGCACTTTGTCAGAAAAGTGGGACTCAATCTACCTCATAACCCATCAATACCACACTTGAGCATATACCCCAAATATGTTCAATCATACTACAAGGACATTTGCTTAACTGTGTTCATGGCAGCATTATTCCTAATAGCCAGAACTTGGAAGCAACCTAGATACCTCTCTACTGGAGAATGGATACAGAAAATGAGGTACATTTACACAATGGAGTACTACGCAGCAGTGAAAAAGAGACTTGAAATTTGTATGTAAATGGAACTAGAAAAAAACCATCCTGAGTGAAGTAACCCAGATAGATAAACATGGTATGTACTCACACATAAGTGGATATTAGACATAAAGCAAAGCATAACCAGCCTATAATCCATGATCCCAGGGAAGCTAGGTAACAAGGAGAACACTAAAAGAAATATACATGGATCACCCTGGGAAGGGGACTAGACAAGATCTCCTGAGAAAATTGGGAGGGGGAGAAGGGAGGATGGAAGGGGAAGGAGAAGGGAGAAGGGGCGGGAGAAGAAGACCGTGAGGGAATGGGACACTCAAGAAGAAGGAAGGACAGTGAGGGAGAGAAAGGAAAGAGATACCTTGATTAAAGGAGCCAGTAAAAGGCCGTGGAGAAACATGGCACTGGCAGAATTGCCAGGAATCCACAAGGATGACCCCAGCTAAGAATCTAAGCAACAGTGGAGAGGACACCTAAATTGGCCTTCCCCTATAATCAGACTGATGACTACCTTAACTGTCATCACAGAACCTTCAACTAGCAACTGATGGAAGCAGATACAGATCTGCAGCAAAGCACTTGGCCGAGCTACTTGAGACCAGACCAAGAGAGGGAGGAGCAATAATATGAGCAAAGGGGTCAAGACCATGAAAATGATACCCACAGAAACAGTTGATCTGAGCAGGGGAACCTTCACAGGACAGAACTAGGCCCCCTGAACATGGATGACAGTTGTGAGGCTTGAGCAATCTGTGGGGCCAATGGCAGTGGGACCAGGATTTGTCCCTAGTGCTGGAATTGAAGTCTAGGAGCACTTTCTTTTTGGAGGGATGCCTTGCTCAGCCTCATATGGGGGGAAGGGCCTTTGTCCTGCCTCGAAGTGAAGTGTCAGACTTTGTTGACTCCCCATGGGAAGCCTTGCCCTTTCTGAGGGTGGATGGGAAGTGGACTAGGAGGAGGGATAGCAACGGGGATAGCTATGTATATTGAGAAAAGATTGTATTTTAAAAATTCTTAATTAAAAAAAAGAGAGATCTTCTCTGATGCTCAGATGAGCACCTCTCACAGCCTCCTCCTCTCCTGATTTGATTCCCGTATCACAGTTGAAGCTCACATCTAGGCACTAGGGCTCTGCCGAGATCTAAGGATTTTAAAGGCCATGGCCACCGGGCACGGCACCTCACACCTGCAACCCCAGTGCTCAGGAGGTCGAGGCAGAAGGACTGCACGAAGTTTGAGGCCAGTTACTACAGATTAAGGTATTGTCTCAAAATATTAAAACCAAAAAAAAAAAAAACGAGCCGTCAGTCAATTCTGCATTTTTATGTTATTCTATTTTGTTATGGAATTATATGCCCACAATTGTTCATTTTCCCATTTTTGAAACACTTTTTTCCCCTATGGTCACCACTGATGATACCGTGTTTGTTTTACCTAGCCCATTAAAGACTATTTAAACCGTTCCCCTGCTGTTGTCCCTCTTTCCCAGGATCCTGAGTATGGGCAAGCCATGGGCTCGGTCTTAGTCCGGGTTCTTTCCTTTGTATTTCTCTCTGGTTGGCATTTGCATATAGTTTTAAATACCAGTAAAATTCCATCTGCCTGCTCAGCTTCTCTGCGTGGCTCTTAGCAGCCATGTGGCACATCATGACTGACTGAGACAGGCTCTTCACACCTCCGAGCACATGAAACAGATTTCCTGGGCCCTGCCCTTCTGAGGAATGTTCTAGTTCCCCTTTCAGTTGCACAGGCAGAAAAATCACTCTCAATTGCCTCCCCAGGTCTAATTAGTCATCATTAGTAACTTCTGCTGGCTCACATCCCTCCCCCCAAAATCCAAACGCCAATCCCATGTCATTTTTGTTTAAGGGTCCGCACCCTACACTGGGATGTGACATTGGTTTACTGTTGTTTCCCCTCATCCTCTGCAGGTTGCTCCCATCATCTGTCCTTCCTAGCTGCAGTTAGCTAGGGGGAACCATTTAAGATGATACAGTAGAGCACACTACTTTTATCTAATCACTAGTATTTTCCCACGGCAACCAGAACAAACCTTGGCCTCTTCAGCATGATGCTCCACATGGCCCCACACGTCTACCTCTGTTTCTATCTACAACCTCATCACCACATACTCTCTTCCCCCCACTCACTTCAGCCTTCAAAAATTCCAAATGTCTTGCTATTTCAGGGCTTTCAGTCTTGCATGGTGTACTCGGAGGGTTTTCCTCCAAGGTGCTTCAGAAGCTAACTCCTCACTCTGAAGGTCTCGAATGCACTGTTCCCAGGAAAGCCGTCCCAAGAAATGGCTTGCTTTTCCGTCATCCATCATCACCCCAAGCATGCTCTGCATCTTAGCACTGCTGAGACAGCAGAACTTTGCATTGATGTGTCTGCTCACTGTCACTCTCTTCGAAGCAGACCTTCTCAGGCTGTGGACGGCCTTGCGACTTTGCTGCCTTGGAGCTCACAAAAAGCATCTTGTTTGCAGCAGTCAAATACCTGTTAACTGCCTGCCTGGGTTCTTCTTACTGGGATTGTTTGTCTGGGCAGATTTCAGTGGCTTCTGATTGGATATCACAGGTTTGGAAATGTTTTCTCATGCCAACACACACGCTTTTTCAAAGCTGACTTGAGCAACCAAATCCCAATTAAGGCAAAGAGTCTTGCTAGAGGCATCAATGCAGTGGTTCAGTGTGAAATATAGAGGCTCTATTTCCAAACTAGCAAGCCCAGTGAGATCCTCAAAGGTCTCCTTGAGTGACTCAAGCACGCTCTAGAGCAAGGAAAGGGTCAAAGGATCAGCTCTGACTACATCATTTGAGGAGGCCAATGACTGTTTTCACTAAATCCTCAACTCTTTTAGAAATTGAAGCATGTTTGTAAGTAACATTTGTGTGATGGACCAGGCTTTCACAGTATCTTCCAGTTAACGCGATGTTTAGCGTCTAGATTCATGGGACCATGGAGATGGCTGAATAAGTAATGTGCTTGCTTGGTGAGCACATGAACTGCAGTATGTATCCTCAGGACCCACGTGAAACCAGATGGACTAGTGAACACTCATAACCTCAGCTTTCCTACAGTCAGATGGGAAACTAAGGCCGGATGATCTCTGGAAGCTTGAAGAAGGCTGTCATAGACCACACAGCGATGACCAAGAGACTGTTTCAAACAAGGCAGAAGGCAAGGAATGTCACTTGAAGTTATTTTCTCCCTGCTACACACTTTCGTCCAAGATGACTGACTGTAGTCATTTATCTGAAACAGCCCCAAAGTGAAAGCTACCCAAGCGCCCATCAACACGCAAATGAAGCCCCAAACTCTGGCACAAAGAATACAGTAGATTTAGAAGATTAGTTATCAACAAATGCAGGGGATGTCTGCTGTAGCTAAGAAAAAAAAAATAAACACAAAAAAAGATAAGGTTGAAAGAAGCCAGACATAAACAGTTGACACACTGTGTGTTCTCACATATATGTACACAACATTTAAAAAGCACTATAGTGAATGCAAATATTATCTGTAATTGCGATTGTGTGTATCTGTGGGGGGGGGCCTGTGTGTGTGGGCCTGTGTGTGTGTGTGTGTGTGTGTGTCTGTCTGTGTGTGCTGGAGATGAGGTCCCCTGTGAAGCTCAGATTGACCTGGAACTCAATCCTTCTTTTTGCACTCTCCGCGTGCTGAGATTCCACCATGCATAGGTAGTCAGAATGCTCTATTTGTGATGTCAGAGAATGAACCTAGGACCTTGTACATGTTAGGTAAGCATTTTCCCAGCGAGCTACAGCAAGCTACAGTCTTCTCACCTGGCTTTGGTTTTTAACATTACAGGAACCACACGGGCTGGGTAATACTTCAACTTCTGTCGCCATATAAAATAGATGGCATTCCCCATAATACACTGATGACTTAGGTAATGGGAAGGGGGACCAAGAATATGTACACTTTTGTTGGTGATTTAAATTTTATTTATTATTCAAGTTTCTCCATGTAGCGCTGGGAAAAGAAAGAGAATTCAATTCCTTTTGAAGTTTTATTGCCAAATGGTGGACATCCAATCTGTGCACAAATAATTAAATATTAGGAGCATTAAATATATTAGGAACACAAAGAGATAAATAACTGAGGTCCTTTGGGCATCAGTTTTGCACCCATTTCAATTTTTCGGCAAAGTCTGGAAAGATATTTCTTTTTCATCAGACAGGTCCTGTTCTGAGCAATAGCCTTGAACAGCCATCCATGGAGTAGAGCATCAAATCCAAACTCCCTAACAAAACATCTGAGTCTCTTCATGCCTGGTCCCATGACTTCTGTTGCCTGAAATTACCCTTTGTTTCAGTCTTATGACCTTATCATCTCTTCTCTGAATGAAGCATGCTGTTTCCTGCAACCCTGTGACCCTGCAGGTAGATGCTGCCTCTCAAACATGCCCTTCTCTGCTGGGTCTGCCCAATCAACACTTCTGCATTTGTCAAGCACTGTTCTTTGAACAACTCCTTCACCTCCTTGCTTCCTTCCTCTAGAGAGCTGGTCAGCTATTCCACTGTGGGCCGCAGCACACGCTTCACGATGCTGTATGCAATTAGCTCCTGGCACCACGTCTCTTCTTCAACACTGAGACGTTCTTGAGGGCCTGAGCTGGCGCTGCAGGAAGTGCTAACACTGCCCTGCCCAGTTCCACCTCTACAGGTCACTGTCACCATGGAACACCACTGCGTGTCCTGGTCATGGATGTGGAAGCGATAAGAGAGAGAGGCAAACATCCACACTGTGAACGGGGCCATGGGGACTGTGTCACAGCATGGAACAGTCCCTGTGCCAGGCACTGCGCTAGGAACATGGAGCTGAATTAAACAGAGTTCATCTTCCACTCTTTAAGGCTGTCTGTCATATATAACGAAGTGAGAGAGATACTTTACTATGATGTCTCTGTTCACCAGACAAAAACCAACTTGGGAGATAGGACCAATTGTTACCCAGTTTTAAAAATGAGACTATGAGTCTAATGGTTTTGCCAAGCTTTTCTATCTTGTGACAGCTTGAGGATTGGAACCGAGTTACGAGGTAAAGAACATTCTTCAAATAATTCAATCTATTATTTATGAAGCACCTGCTATTGCCCAGAAAGTGTGCTGAATTCTGTATATATTATCGCTAATTTTCAATAAGCATGATAACTGTGATTATCACCACTCTTATGTAGAGATTCTGTGGCTCAGAGAAACAAAATCATTCTTGTAACCATGCACAGCAAATAAAACACGGAAGCACAGTCTGGCGAGGCAGCTCAGTCTGCAAAGTTTCAGCTCTTCATGTATGAAACATCAGACATACAATGCGGGAATCTATGCAAAAATATCACCATGGGGCTGCTAATATGGTTCAGTGGGGGGAAAGAAAAGCATTTGCTAGAGTTAGGTAGATCCCGGGAGTCCTCAAAAATCCTTAGGTCTTGGCTCATATCTGAAATTCTAGCCATCCTCAACTCCATGGCAAGATGGAAGATAGAGACAGAAACTTCCTGGATGGCTAGAGTGTAACTGGCCAGGAGCACACAGAAGATCAGAAACAGCGAGACCCTACTTCCCAGGGTAGAAGGAAAGACCTGACTCTTGAAAGGTACTCGCTGTATCTCTCTGTCTCTGTCTCTTCCTGTGTGTGTCTCGGTGTCTGCTTCTCTCTCTCTCTCTCTCTCTCTCTCTCTCTCTCTCTCTCTCTCTCTCTCTCTCAGCCTTTCTTTCTCTTCATGCATACACATAACAGTAAGAAATACGTAGTACACACCAGTTCAGCCTAATCAGTGAGCTCTAGCTTTTCTCATAAAAGAAGGGGTGTTGCCCCTGAGTGACAGTGCTCACAGTTGCTCCATGGCCTTTGCATGCATGCACACTCATACAGACTAGTACCCTCCTGATACGGATCCAACCAACACCAGGCCCTTGCAAAGAATTCTATTCCATGGTCAACCAATCTCACTGCAGTAATGAAGGAATTTCTAGAAGTCCACACAGAGGTCTCCTAGGTGAATCGATGCTTAGGTGGTTTCTGCAGGATAATAAATGAATGTAGGAATTCATTCTACTGAAATGGCAGACAAACAAGTCCCAGAAATTTCTGCACTAATGGAGAGAGGAGATGCCACTCAACACTTCATTCAATCAAGGATGGAAGAAGTAGGCCTCTCCTCTCCCGGTCCTGACTTTGCACCTTTATCAAGCAATGCAGTCTGTGGGCCTTTTTAACAACACCTGAAAGCATGTCTTGGACACTCTCAGAATAGTGAGTGCCCCAAATGGTGAAGACTCAAAACCAGCGTGGAAGTTTAAGGCAGAATAAATGATTCAATACGTGGATGAGGGGCTCTTCCAGTCCCAGGCGTTTCTCACATGGAATTAGCAAGAACAAACATGTCAAGAAAGAGCTATCATTTTTTCCCAAGGGTTTCCATGTAGAAATAACTAAGAGAGAAATTTCTCCTGGGTTTGTATGAGGGAAGCGGTTGTACCTCAGGGGGAAGGGCTTTGAGAAAATCATGAAAGTTACTCCAGTAATGGTGCTGTAGCCACTTGGTGGGGATGTTGTAGAGAAAATTCAAGAATTGTTCAGACCTTTAAAATTCGTGCCATCTCGGGCTCCTCTCATCCAAGCATGGCACTGAATCCAAATGCACAATGCTGAAGCCATCTTTACCGCGGTCATTATCGTGCCCTCTAGTCATCAGGGGAGATGGATGTTGTCTTTGCTGCCTAGATGAGAACATCTATTCGCGAATAGAATGCAATCATGCAGGCTACCGAATGGATGAGCCACCAGGGCATAGCAGATCAGAGTCCCTTGTGGGAGAAGGGGAGTCACACGCTGCAATCACGGCTGCTGCTGTCACGGTCCCTTGGGTCCCCTGCTACCTGGCATTGAAAGAGGCTGAAAATGTTGCCTCTGTGGGGTGATAAAATACTCCCATGGTATGCACACAGATCTGTTTCCCAAAGTAGATAAATCACTTATCCGTTTCTTCTCCTGTATTTTCTAGCAACTGGGCAAGAAGCCTGTCTATCAAATGTCCGTTTAAAATCCACTATGTCTTAGCAGTGTTACATGAAGAGAAAATGCAAGCACAGTCCTATGCCCAGGGTCAAAAGAGGCTCAAAAATTTGCCTGATTTGAAGGCAGCTGAAAAATCAGGGCTGCCAGACACAACGCTTTCCGTCAAGAGCTTAAGGCTCTCAATTCCCAGCAAATTCTGGTTCTCACTGACGGCATACTGTCCCGAACACAAATGGCTTTAGGTGTTGAAGGGAAAATTGTTGCCAAAAATCTAGGGTCCAACAAATAACTCCAGCAACTTACGGGCTCTGTATGCCCAGGCAGCAATTTGAATGTTAAATCTAGGTCACAAAGAACTTTGCCGGAAGATTTCCCAGTCATGGGAAGGCGGAGGTTGTTTTGAAAATGTTTGTCCTGGGAGTGTTTCAAGGAGGTATTACAGACTACATTTGAAAATGCGTTTCCTGGGCACTTTCTCTGTGCCAGGTGTGCTACAGGACAGGGCAGTGGGGTAGACCAAGACTGGTTCCTTTCCTTCACCAGCTCCTATTTCAGTGGTGGCGAAGGAAGACTTACGGTGTGCAATGCATTGCTCTGCGTGTTACCAGAGGAGTATTTAGAAAGGGGGGATGGGAGGTATAACGTAAAGGAAGGTGCTAAGATTCCATTTAACGCATCCTCCAAACATTGTGTGTGTGTGTGTGTGTGTGTGTGTGTGTGTGTGTTGAAGGCTTGCTCTCGGCTGATGGTGCTACCTGATACTGTAAAAGCGCTAAGGGGTGGATGCTATTACAAGGAAGTTGGACCACCACTGGAAGCCCATTTTGCAGGGGACACTGAGACCCAGCTTAGTTATCCCACCCTCAGCTTCCTGGCTGCCTGCCATGTGGTGAGTTGCCTCCTTGGCTACATATCCAACCCCAGTACACTCTGTCATCACAGGACCAAAGAAATGGGCCACGTGATTCTAGACGGTAGCCTCAGAAACCATGCGTGAAAATAAATATTTCTTCCCTTTTCCATGGATCATCTCGGAGTATTTGTTACAGTGCACAAATGCTGCACAACACAGCGGGAGCCACTGAAGGTCAATCCTGTGGGCGGGCAGAGGGACAATGCTTCTAGGAGACTTCTGGAAAGTATGCCTCGTATGTGAATGGGCTGCGGATGCTCCGAGAGGAGCCCAAAGAGATGGAGGAGCACCTGTAGATCACCTGGAGGAAAGCATGAATGTGATTGGTGGATAGCACTGCCTGAGCGACAGCAGGGTCACAGAGAGTAGAGGAAGTCTTGGTTCCTGCAAATGTGGTCATCCTCTGTCCGTCAGGAGGTAAAACAGAGCAGATTCAGAGAGGAAACAGACATGATCAGATACCGGGATTAATAAATACATGCATCCGTCATTGTGATTAGATTAGGAGGGAGAGAGCAGGCTGTCGGGAAGGACAGTTTAGAATGGCTAGATTCAACATAAATCTGAAAGGGTGTAGCAGTGGCAAGTCGATTAGAGAAGCAGCATTCTCACCCCTAAGTGGCAGAAAGGCCAACTGGACTTTTCCAGGAAGATCATTTGGTAACAAATAGCAATTCTATTTCTTGAATTCATCTCCTAGGAATAGTCCTGAATACATAATGTTTGCCCTGAAAAACCGCCATCAAACTAAGTAGTTTTCATCAGCAAGGGAAACTGGCTAAATAAAGCCGGAAGTAGGTGAGAGGCTGAAATCCAGGGGAAAAATGCAGACACAGAATCAGATAAAGTGGTCACAGGGGACAGCTAAGGGAAGCAAGGAGAGGGAGGAGTGGAGCAGCAGGCAGCTGGACGGGTAGCTACCCTAACTGCGAAAGCTGGGCTCAGACAAATAAACCTTCAGTTGAAATAAGTCGAGATTTTAAAACCTTACATCTTAGATGTAATAAAATAGAAAGAAAATGCTCTGTATTTGGGGATAGCCTCCCCACAATAAATGTCCTCTGCCCCGAAACAGTGATCTAAGAAAACTGTGAAATTTTAAATGCAACTTTAAACAGGTTTATAGAACTAAGAGAGCAAAACAATCGGGTTCAGGCTCTTAAGTTTGGGGATGGCACTGTCATAAACCCTTTTAATTTCAATAGAGAAGCTAAAAAAAAGTTCTTTTTTATGCCTGAAAGAAGGGAGAACCAGAAATAGACTCATCTTCCAAGGAAATGAATTCTCCCTCCAAGATTTCTTAATCCCACACTGATTGGTCCCAAGTAAAAATGTGCATTAGTGCGTTTTCCAGCAGCCAATGTATATATTTTCTGGAGAGGGGAAAAAAAAAACTATGCTACCTTGGATGTAAATTAAATCTACAGTGTTTTATACACCAGGACTAGCATTAAAAAATGATAATCAGGCAAAAGAGGAGACAAGAGACTTGACTGAAAATCAGGAGAATCAATACACAGAAGCAACAGGCCTACTGGGATCCAGATAATGGAGTTAGAAGACAGAAGCATTTAAATTAGCTGTGCTGAGGAAGGCAACGAAGTCGAAAGACAATACGGAGGATTTCAGCAGAACAGTGCAAATGCTGTCGAATGGCCAAACGACAAGGCTTCAGCTCTAAGATAGAGAACATGAGGTGAAGAAGGGCACGGATTATGTAGTGGCAAAGGAGAGTAACCAAAGGTTCGTGACATCAGATATCTAAGGGGAAAGGGTACGAATAAAATGGCATTGAGCTAGCAGGTGCAGGCAAGAGTCCAACAGGTCTTGCTGATGCCTTAGACCGCATGCTCACTGGGGCTCACTGGGGTGGAGACTAGCAAGGTGTTGACCACAACTCTTCAGGTTTTCTCCTGGGCATAGTGCTGAACAAATGTCACTTCTAGGTAGGAGCCACGCAAATGCCTCATGCACCGTTCCCTCTTCTCTAATCCAGAATGATGATCCCCTGGTGGCTGTGGAAGCTTCATGGTGAACATGGCTAAGGTTTTATTTATCCTTAGTACTCAAGGGCTGAAGGAAGCAGAATACAGCAGCCTCTGAAGGAGAAGGAAATCTATATTGAGTGAGCATGCCAAGGCTTCAGTCTGTAGTAGCAGCTGGCTTTGGAGGGCTGCCCTTTGCAGCGACTCCTGCCGCCTACTGCAGGGTGAGTTCCGCCACTGGTGGCTGAGCTGATTGCTTGACTTGGTTGAATAAGGAGATACCAGGAGGCCACCAGGAGTGTGTCTCTGAGGAGACTTCAGGAGAGGATTGGGTGCAGGATGTGACCTGATCAATGCTTGAATGTATTAACGAGTTTACCTTCTGGGCACACTGGTGGGCTACGCTGAAAGGGAAGGTGGAGCATGGCGGGAGGAAGTTAGTCGCTCAAGGTGCCGCTGAGGGTGTATCTTGTCTGGGCCTCTTCCTGTCTGTCTATGTTTTAAGGCCATCACTGTCTTTACTCCCCTCGGCTCTCACCTCCACCATGTTCTGCTGAAGGCCCCAGGGATAGAGCCAAGTAATCAAGGACTGGAACCTTTAAAGCCACAAACCAGGATAAAGTTGTCCATTTTTAGGTTATTTCTCCTAGGTACTTGTCAAACCGATAAAAAGTCTGGAAAATACTCACCGTGCCATAAGACTGTCCAACTTTCCTAATTTTGCAAGATCTTGGTCTTGAAAACATTTTTTCCTGCCCTCACTGCTCTGTGAACTTGCCCGCTAGGTTTGTTTGTTTATCGGGGGCCACGTTCAGAGCTGGTGCCGTACATAGGGAGTGGAAGTGTCCTTTCAAAAGAATCCCCATTTTGGAACAGGCGTTAGAGAGAGGAAAAAGAAAGACTTTCTAATGTAGTCTAGACAAATGACCTTGATTATCTGTCTCCCGTCCTCGAACTTGCCCGAAACCTGTGAGAGGATTACACTAAATGAATCTTTACTGTCTCTTTCACTTCAAGAAAGTCAGACCCTTTTTTTCACCAATTAGCTCAGAAAATAAAATATAACACAAGATGGAAAAATGTGCAAAATAGATGCTCTATTAAATATGCATAAATCTATATCATGAGAAATGAGAAGATTGAAGAATGGATTTATATCTATATGGCCAAGAGAGCTAGTATTTTATCCACTTATACACTTAACAAACTTAAAATCTTCTTCAAGTCATTTAATCTGGTTCTTCCCTTCTCCCTCACCCCCTTCCAGCCTTTGCAACTTGAATTCTTTCTACCACAGCGCCACCAAGTGGCTTTTTGGAAACTGCTTGAATTCCCCTAGAGACAGGCAAGTCATTACATCCTAGAAAAGCAATAGTGTTCTCTGGGCAATAGTGTTTTTAAATATGAAAGCTGGATTTAAAAACAGCATTCAAGAAAGTTGACTACAGCCTTGATGCTCCTGTGAGCACAGACATATGATAACCAGCATACCCTGTATATATATGAAGAGATTTGTAGACATATACAGTGTATATTTACATGTAGTATAAAACCTGTGCATATGAAGGACATGGATAGACACAGACATCTTGATATATTCATGCACACCAGGCACATAGCTTACTAATTATTTCAACCATAATAAGACATGAACATTTCTGTTTAGATTTTTTTAAATGGCGTTAAGATGGTTTCCTATATCCTTAAGAGATGTGGAGTACGCCTTTGTCTACTAAATCTGTCAAGACTGTATATAGTTTCCTGTGACGCTATTACTTACAAAGTTGACTGCCTTCCCCTTAGAGTAAAATATGTTCCCCTATGTAGGTCAATTCAGGCAGGAAGAGGAAGTACACATGGAATCCGCCATTCCGGAACACATGCCTTAAACCCGTTCTCATTCTCATTCCTAGGTCAGCATTCTTTCAAGCATCAGCGGAGGTGTTTGGGCAAAGGCTGACTTCTTGCTCCGTGAATTGGTTGGATAATGAGATGTTTACAGATCAGTCTGCAGGTGACAAAGTGTCCCCTGACTTAGAAGTTAGCATTAACGAACACCTTTGAGTTAGACAGAGGAGTGGGGATCCTTATCCCCAACTGTAGTTAAGACTGAAGAGTCAGGGAAGCTAGCACTATGCCTCAAATTCACAGAGAAGCTGGCTAGTCCCGACATGATTGGAGCGTTGCCTACTTAGTATCATTTAATCCCCCCTTCTCCATGAAGCTGGGTGCTTTGTTAGAATGGTGTTGTATCCAGTATCACGTATGTGATCTCCTATTCTAGTCTGGGTGTGCATACAGTACTTGGTTCTGTTAATCCAAGGTAGACTTGAGTTTTCTAGGAGGGTCTTCATTTCACGAACAAATAGACCAAAGAGTCACCATGCCTGCGATATTAAAAACTACAACCACAGCAAGCACCACTAAGGTAAAAACGAGCTCCAATTCTAAGATCGGTGATTTTTAAGCCCCTTTGACAGATCGCTAATTCAATCTCATACCAGTTCCTAGAAAAGATTTGAAAACTGATCATAGGTTGGTGAAGCAACTGAGATTCACAGCTAACAAATCATAAAGGTGATGAGGATTGTCAGGCGACTCCCCTCTAGAAGCTCAGGATGGCAGAGCGGAAAGCACGGAGAGTTTAGATCTCTAACAGTACCCCAAATCACCTGTGCCAACCCCACACACCTGCCCTTGACCATCCAACCCCACTGCCATGGCCCTGTAATCCAGTGGCAGGAGTTTTCTTACAGCTGGCAGCAGAACTGGCTTCCCTTTTGTGTGCTATGATACATCTGAGCGACGCCTATGGTGGAATTCCAGTGAGCATGGTTCAAGTTCACACTCTGTCAGGCTTACAACTCATCGCCATATCACATGGAAAAAGTCATTTCTATGTCTCAGGCTTAAGTTTCCTGATCTTCAAAAGAACTCAGCGGGATTTTTGTGCCACGCCCTTTCAAGTCTGTTCCTGGAACCTTTATGCTCCCAAGGCTGCATCACACAGGATGTGGGAACTGCAGCATCAACAAATCAGACACAGCGCTTGCTTTTCCCAGGCTCCTATGGAGACAGCCAATGGCAGAACTGCCTCTGAAACTATCCAACCCTGCCCGTGTCTTTCACTGCTTTTCTGGGCGTTGGTTTGTTAAATCTTCTGTAGACACCAACGCGTGTCAAACTTAACACCATCACCGACTGACTTATTTCCTAGTCTTAATTTTATTCCGCTTACCCTGAAATCATCCATCGTACACACACCAGCCGATTTTGTTCTGTTATAAGTCTTTGCAAAGCCCTGCTCCTAGCGATTGTAGAAACGGAGACATTTTTATCAGGCAATGACTTAACTCGGCCTTCACCTGTTCCTTCCGTACAGATCGCATTGTGAGTTCTGGTCAGAGAAGTTCTCTGCATTTTAAAATGTCAACAAAGCAACAGAAAGTCCCAAACATATACACAAATATGTTCTGTTGCTAACAAGGCAGAAGGATAAACACAGGGTAGCTATGACAACTCTCTCATGGATTCTCCTTTGGAGGAAGCTCCTCGGTGAATATAGATTCAGATTGACTTTGAGGATTCAGGAAGCAGAGGTTGATTGAGTGTATTGAGCCTGGCTGAAGCTCTCTTATGCGCATAGACAAATTCTTTACTTTTGCTGCCCATCAGAAGCCCCCAGGGGGGCTTTTAAAATCCCAATAACAAGGCTTCTCCAAGAACATTTGAACTTTTAACTCTCTCTCCCTTCCTTCCCCCCTTCCCTCCCTTCCTTCTCCACCGTGTGTGTGTGTGTGTGTGTGTGTGTGTGTGTGTGTGTGTGTGTGTGTGTGTGTGTATGGCACTGGTGTTTCTTTAGATTCCCTGGTGACATTATGGATGTGATGGCTAATCTTTTTTGTCAACTTGATGAGATTTACAATCACCATGGCAACACCCCTCTAGGTGTATCTTTGAGGGATATTCTGGATTAGGTTAATGGATGTCAAAGACCCACCTTTACATGTGGGTGGCGTCTTTCCATTGGCTGCTTAGAAAGGAGAAAGGAGGCTAAACACCACCATTTGCCAGTCTGCATCCTGCCTGTGGATTCTCTGTAGCCAGCTGGCTCAAGTGTTTGTGGTCACCCACCCCCTGCCCCACTGTCTTTTTGGACTGTTAGGCAAAACCAATTCTTTCCTTCAGTTGCTGTCAGGTACTTTGGGGACAGCAAGAAGATAAGTACCTGACACATGGCCACCACTAACCCGGGCCTCGTTCCCTCCTCCTATTCAAGTGTATGGCCAACACTCTTTAAGAAGGGAGGGAGGGGCAAGCGTGCAGGCAGCCACACTCAGGGACAGCTGCAGGCCTGTTTTCTTATGGTCTCTGCTTCCTCTCACACCAGGCTACCTGAGGCTGGAGGAGGGGGAATTACAGTCTTGGACAATGTCAATCACACTGTTAATTCAAAAGGCAATGTGAAATTCTATGGCAGACAGGAAGGAGTACTTTGAATCAGTTGCTTTGAGAGTCAGTCTGTACCTTGGCATCCCTGTTTTGAAGTACGAAAAGCCGTTGAGTACAGCAAAGACCCAGAGATGGCCTGGTGTAGATGGAAAGCTGGGCAACTAGAGAACAAACCTATTTTCTGAATGTGTCCTACTCCAAAGGGGGGCAAAGGCTGAACACTGTCATAGCTGAGTTTTCTTAATCCTCAGTCCCAAGCTGTTAAACTTGAATGCCACAGGGACAGAATATAAGCTGTTCACATATTCAAAGAGTTTTTTTGTACAGGTTTATGAATAGCTGCTGTCACGGGTCACTTAATTGCTTCCAGCAGTGGCTATTCTTGCTTCCTGGTCACTCTCCCCTTTAGAACCCCCTTAACCCCACCCAACTCAACAGTCAAGGTGTTAGCACATGGCCCTGCAGAGACCTTGGGCCCTGCTCTAAGCTCATGCCCAACTCCTGCCTCAATGTGCCCAGTTCTCACAACCCCCAAGTTCTTTAGACACCAAGTATTTCCTCTGCTTAAGTGACCTCAGCAGGACATACAAGGGCCATCACTCTGGACACCAAGTATCTCCTCTGCTCACGTGACCTCAGCAAGACATATAAGGGCCATCACTCTGATGACCAAGCAAGCAAGCAAGCAAGCAAGCAAGCAAGCAAGCAAGCAAGCAAGCAAGCAAGCAAGACAAAGCAGCAAACCTCAGGTGCTTAGGGGAAGAGGGAGACTTAGAGTCACACAGCAGAGGAAGCTCTGTCGCGCCCGTCTTTCTCTGCACTCCAGTCTTCAGGTGGTGGCTGTGTTTGATTCCCTGAAATCGACACTGCACTTTAAGTCTTCCTCTCTTTAAAGCTGTGGCACGGAGGGGTGAGATGCTAGCGTGGCTTTCTTGTCTTTTCCTCCCACACATCACAAATTAGGATCCTGTTGTGTCCATATAAACATTGCCTAGAGATTTATTCTTGAAATAAAAATTGACTTGAGAAGAATAGTATGTGGGCTATACTGAGAGTGTGTCTCAGATCTAGAGTTCAGGTTAAGTCACCATGACTGTATTACCTATATCTTTTGGCCGTGCTTTTGGTGTCATGGTAACATGGCCGCCATAAACTCATGTGTTTGAACGCTTGGTTCCCAGTCAGTGGTACTGTTTGGAAAGGCTTCCTGGGATCTAATAGCCTGGATGCACTTCCTGTTCACTCTCTGCTTCCTGACGAGAGATGCAATCCGACCATCAGCCTCAGGCTGCCTTGCCTTTACCACCTGGCTAGGCGCTATCCATTCTAAACTGTATACTCAATTAATCCCATTGCCTTTCAATTGATTCTTGTTGGATAAGCGGTCGCAGCAACCAGAACTTCAGCTCCCCCTTTCCTTAGCTAGGAATACTCTCACCTGGAGACATCAAGCTAGTCTCTAGCAGCAGCTGCCTGTGTGGGCCTTCTGCTGACAGCATGAGAAGGAAATGAGAAAGAAGCATTTACTACCCCTTTATTGCCACTTCCCCACAGCGGGATAAATCTGGAGATACTTCCTAATATCGCAGAGCTGGGCTAGTTATTTTGCACTGAACTCTTGCTTTCTTACCCTCCTCAGACTTATAAAAGACTGTTAATGGATTCTATAAATTGTCTCATCAGCAAGAGAGAAAGCGAAGGAGGGAAAATGAGCAATAGTGTGCTGTGTTCTCATCGTTTGTGTAAATGTGTGAGCAGAAGAGCCTTGAACCCAATGTCTACCCCTTGCTAGGCACATCGATGGTCCAGAGGGTGCTGGGTAAAAGTGACATCCAAAGTTGAATTGTTATGCTTCATGAAAGAAGAAGAAAGGGATAACTAGGATGGAATGTCTAATTTCTAAGTATAAATGCATAGCAGGCCGCCTGAATTAAACCTGATTTTTGGAGTAATTACCTCAACATTCCAGGCCTTCATGACTTACAAATTACTTTCTAAAAATTAAATTTAGAGTAGGGCATGGACAGCAGAGTTTAGCATTTACCCAGGAAAGTGTCCATGTTTTGTGATTCCCCTGACAGTTAATCTTGGGTCAACGTGATGAGCTGTCTGGCCTCTGTATTTCTCTGGGGATCATACAGAATAGATCAGCTGAGGTGAGAGATGCCTTCTGTGGGAACCTATTCTCTGGGCTGATTCTGGACCATATTAACAGGAGAAACTGAATACAGACATCCATTGTTCTCAGCTTCTTAGCTATGGATGCATGGTGGCCAGCTGCCTTATGTTCCTGCAGCTGCAATGGCCACCTCTCCCACCCCACAATAGTTTATAACCCTGGAACTGTGAGCTAACTTAAACCTTTTCTCCCTTCTGTTGTTTCTGTCAGCGTGTTTTGCTGTAGGAACTCCTATTATAATTCTTTTTATACTTTAAATTTGTTCTTATTGTATATAGTTTTGTATTAGGCTGAGACCTCTTTTATTTAGACAAAAGGGGAAGGTGCTGTGGGAGCTCCTTCAGCCAATAGCCTTTAAGATACTGGCTCACTCTGGGCATGGCCACAGGTACTGTATATAAAGATGTAGAAACATGCACAGCCCCTTGGCTGCTAGGTTCTGTTCCTGTTCCCCGCTCATGCAGAGGACTATGATCTGTGAGTCTGCTTCTAAATAGGGACCTTTCTTATACTCCATTCTGAGCTATTGTGGGACTACTTTATTATAATCAACTGCAGTGTTTTACCAAGGCAGCAGATAATATAGATATAACCAACTTTGGGGACATGTTCTAGGAATCAGAAAACGCCAGGAGAGTGGAACAGATTGCTCCAAGTCCTACCTTCCAGAACACTTGTGGTAGGTGAGCCAGTGTTAGCTACGATCACATTAGTGTGATTGCTAACAGATCCATGCTTTGAGTGGAAAGTGGGAAAATTAAAAATATCAATGTAACTAACTCGAGTTGGTGTCCAACACAATGTTAGGATGTGATCAGTACACAGAGATTGGAAGATGTTCGTGGACAATAACTAGAAAGAGACGATAAGGTCAAGAAGATCAACAGAAAGATAATGAGCAAAGGAAGCTGATGATTTAGCCCTTCGTAGATAATTTTTCAAAGTCCTTAGTCACAAGGAAAGAAAGTAATTCCAGACCCATATGCACTTTGTGCTCGGCTGTGTATACCGTGGTTTATCAGTATTAGAGGAAACTATATGTAGTTCATCCCAAGCGTGATGGGAGTAATAATAGCTGTTATTCATTGCTGCTTTGCTATGGACCTGATACATTGCTAGGTGTTTCATATATCCACATTCTCCTGTGATGGCTATTCTTGGTTGTCAGCTTGACTACATCTGTATAAGCTACAACCCAGAAATGGAAGGCCCAAATGTGAGTGATGTTTTCTTGGTGTGAAGTGGGAGAATCCACTTTTAATCCAGAACTTTGAGGTAGGAAGACACACAAATTTGATCCAGATCTTGAGGAGGGAAGTCATGCTTTTCATCTGGGCCATACCTTCTGCTGGAAGTCTATACAAGGACATAGAAGAAGGAAGATTTTGCTCTTTGTCTGCTTGCCTCCATTTTGCTACATCCATTCCTTTACAGACGTCAGAGCCTATCTCTTTGGGATTCCAGCATATACGGAAGACCAGCGGAGACTTCCAGCCTTGTGGACTGAGCAACTACTGAATTCTTGGACTTTCTGTTCTCAGCGAGCCATTACTGGATTAGCTAAACTGCAGTCTGTAAGACATTCCAATAACTCCCTTTTGTATAGTCTTTCCAGAGAACCCTGAGTAAAACACCACCTGCTCAGATTAACTTCAAGTCCTGAACAGGCTTCTTCCTCAAACCTATGCTCTTTAGAGTACAAGTAGCTGATAGCACATGATTCCTAAACTGGAGCAGAAGCAGGAGTCTGTGTGCAGGGGTGAGCTGTGGGGATGCGGGATACGGAAGTACCAGAGTTCTTATGCATTGGACCTGGCGCCTTTCAGTAAGGATGGGCTGAAACAAAGGGAAGTCTGTGGGCTGTTTCCCCTACTCTGTCGTGCTCCTGCACTGAACTTTGCAGAGTCCAAGAACTGGAAAGTAGAACCATGCCATCTGGGTTTTAATCAAAATGCATCTATTTAAAGATAGATAATTGTATATACTTATTTAGTGTTTAGTGGTTTTTGTAATCTTGAGATATTTAGCCATAGGCTACACATTCCTCCATGCTCTCTCTCTCTCCTCTTGTCTGTACATTCAGAAGCCTTGGTACCTGGAATGTACGAAGGTACTCAATAACTAGGCTGCATTGGTGATCATTATTTATAAGCCTTATTCCTACTTACAAATGCTTTAAGTTGTGTTCAACACATTGCAGGGCCTGGGTGTTTTTGAGATACTCCACAATTAAAAATCTGCCATTAACCAACCAAACAGAAGAATCTCAATCTTTGAACATGAAGGGCTGGGATAACAGCTGGACAGAGGCTGATCAAGGGGACAAGGCTACAGTATTCATAGCAGCTCCACTAGCTGCTAGCAATTAGCTGTGAGAAAGGGGAAGAGGGTAGTGCGAAGGCTAGCAGCTGCTTCTGCAGCTGTGCACAGGAGGAGAGAGGCTGAATGCCAATCTCACGTCTTCCTGGGGTGCATTGTTTCAGCAGGAGAGCGTTCAGCCATTTGAGACTTCCATAGGAAGGATGACCAGCTAGTTGTACCCTTGACTGCTGAGTACCTATCAGAAGTCTACTCCTGACAACTTTGCTGTTGGGGAGTGGGGGGAACTTATTCTCTACAATAAGAAAATAGACTTCAATGGTGCCATGGGGTGCCCTGAGCTGGGAGTGAGAAGCCATGCTCCCAACTGGCTCTCTTGTGGCAAGTCATTTCACCTCTTTGTTTGGTTGCCTTGCAAGCATCACTAAGGACTTTGGAACACGGACAGCATGCAGCCCATAGGTGAGCCCTTGATTCTGGTCAGCATCTGATCCTCCTCCTCTTGTTAGTGATTTCTCTCTAATGAGGAGATGATGACCGCCCTCCTGCACACCTCAGGGGCAGTCAGAAGGACGATGGGGTTAGTGGGTGTGAGAGCAGTTTGAGATCTCTCCAAATGTGAGGCTCTCCAAAGGTGGAATGATGGAAAGGCTCCGCAGAGCCATGTCTGATCTCTGAGCCGTCAGGCTTCTTTCCCCAGTGGCCTACAGAGGATGGATGCCTAAGACTTCCAACAGTGGCCACTCTTAGCTGTGCATCTTTTAATCTCTGCCCTGAGCGCCACCAGAATTAATCTGTCTTTCCCTGCTGTAGGCCTTTTGCACCTCTGGTCTTGCAGTTTGGGGACTCTACAAAGTAAAGCAGGCCAACCATGAAGGCAGCCACGGTGACACTGTGACAGACGACCTGATGACTAAGACAGTTGCTGAATGACTCATGGGAAGGGAGTGTGGGCATGCTGGACAGAGGGATGACTCACACCCGAGACAGGACAGCGTGGGGTTTCATTGTGCTATTTCAAATGGCCGTCCATCTAAAATGTGAGGTTGGTTTACCTTGGGAATTTTCCATTTAAATATTTTTGGATGCTGGTTAGTCACAGGTAAGTAAAACAGAATGTGGAGACACAGAAAGAAGAGGTGAATTTATCTAGTGTACAGAAGTCCTTTCTTGGGTCAACCTACTATTCTGCTGGGTAGATTTCCTTTGTGACAGACAGGACACCCGCTATGGCACTGACACTGCCCAGTGTGGTCCACCATTCAGAATGCTGAAGTGATGTGGGAGTGTCATATATCAATCTGTTGATTTCATTGGTTAAGGAATAAAGAAACTGCCTAGGCCCCTTGATAGGCCAACCCTTAGGTGGGTGGAGTAAACAGAACAGAAGGCGGGGAGAAAGAAGTTGAGTCAGAGAGTCGCCATGGTTCTCCAACTCCAGGCAGATGCAGGTTAAGATCATTCCTGGTAAGCCGGCTCGTGGGCTACATAGAATAATAGAAATGGGTTAGATCAATATGTAAGAGCTAGCCAATAAGAGGCTGGAACTAATGGGTCAGGCAGTGATTAAAAGAATACAGTTTCCGTGTAATTATTTCTGGGCATAAGCTAAGCTAGCTGTGCGGGCGGCAGGGTGCCGGGGACACAGCCTTGCCTCTCCTAATTCAACACTGAAGCTCGGTCTTGTCAGTTTATTCTCAAGGAAGTGGTAAACATTTATTTTATTTTTGAGTTGATAATATAATCATATCATTTCCCCTTTCTATTCCCTGCTTCTCAATTCTCCATTATACCCTTTCTGCCCTCTTGGAAATTTATGGCCTTTTTTGTTGTTGTTAATTCTTGCTACATGCTTAGGTCTTTGCTTTCTCTCTCTCTCTCTCTCTCTCTCTCTCTCTCTCTCTCTCTCTCTCTCTCTCTCCAGCACACACACACACACTCCTAAATATATAACTATAACCTGTTCCATGTAACTTGTATATATATTTTCAGGACTGTCCATTTGTTATTAGATTACCAATTGCTGTGCTGCTTCTGGGGAAGACTTTGACTCCCTACCCTCAGCATCCCTTGGTTAGCTGAAGTTCTTCAACACCTCTTGGTCTTTTTCCCATCTACTCTGGCATGTCTACTGCTGTTGTCTTCAATCAGCTCTTGTTTTTGACCAGCAGCATGGTACCATAAACCCATGAACAGTGCCAAGAATTATAATGGCAATCATGTGAGTAATTTTCCAGCCATACAGAGGAGCAGCTGGCACCTTACGGAGCATCTTCCCAGTCAGCTGTGAGATGCGTGGAAGGAACTCAGAAGTGAAGGAGAAACTCAAGAGATGGGTTAGTGACATAAGAAACAGGAAAGGCAAGCTGTGAGAAAGCTACTGTGCTGGCCAGGAATCCCCTCGCCTTAGTCTGAGCATCATTAATTTTTCCATTTTGAGTAACTGTGTCTAAGGAACTCCTTTAAAAGCCCCCAGTGCATATGATTTTTATCTAGGACACCCAATTCCTCATAGAAGCTACCAAATGTGAGCAAGCATTTTCTCCCCATTATTCTTAGCTACTGATCCCTGTTGGTCTCATTCATTGATCTTATCATAACTTATCTTATTTGTAATATAAAAGATATTAATTTTACCTCTTTTGTTTATTGCTTTTCTTTATTCTTATAAGTTCCACAAGGGCAAAGATCAAATAGGTTTCATCCATCTACATTCCTCTCTCTGTACAAATGCTTAATAAAGACTTGTTGTCGAGTGAAGATGTGTCCAGGAGACTTGACTATCATAATCACTGCCCTCTTCTATACTTTCTGTACTATGTTGTAACTTCCTGATTTATACACATCCTCATTGAGCCTATGAAATTGTGAGGTCAGTAACTATCCTTTTGTCTTGGCATGCCGAGCCTGGCACACAGGAGATTTTCATGAGTGCTACCTGCATAAAAAGAATGGAATTTACAACGTCCACAGCAGTCGCAATAGTCCGACTGCCGAGACACGGTTTAAATGTGTTTCCATGGACTTCAGGGCACGAAGGATACAGAGTGAGAGGGGCAGGTGATGCTGTTGGAACGTGAGGATGGGTTGGGTGGGGGTAAGGCCCTCTAAAGAAGCTGAGACAAATGAGCAGGCACCTTCGTTACTATTGTGGGGCACCTGGGTAGGTGGTGGAGAGAGATTGTCTAGCAAATGGGGGGTGGTTGAAAGAAGCAATTGTTACCCTAGAAATTCCCCATGGGACATACAACGCAGACTGCTACAACAAGTACCTGTCACATTACTGAGCGAGAGGAAATGCTGGATGCTGAAATAGAATTAAGATGAATGTTTTCTCATATTTTTTCATAAATGCTACTACCCTTTTCTCTCCCAACCAACATTCTTGTCCGTCAGGGGTCCAACCTCGAAGGGTTCAGATGTTCCAGGGTAGGGGCATGTGGATTAGAAATGTTAGTTCTAATAAACAGAGATGCAAAAGAGATACAGCGACATAGAAAAAGTACTCGGAGGGCCACCCAGTGAATACTGAGTGCTCCCGTGTTTATTTCTTATGACCTTTAAATGCCCTAACCCACATGAGGGGAAGAAAGCAAAAGACCGTTTTATCATGATCCAAGTCGTGGGCAAGGTGATTACCATCCTAACACCCAAAACACCAAGTCCCCATACCCTAGGCCAAGACATCCTGTTAGGAGCCACACCTTAAGTTAAATCTCCTGTCAGAAACCTTGAAGGAGCAAGATGAGGCCTGAACTCTCTGACCACTCCAGGGAGAACAGACCCACTTCTGTGGGCACCCATTTGTCTACTCCTGTCCTAATGGAAGCTCCCCTGCTCTTCTACGGACTACGTCAACACATGGAGTCCGGATTCCCAAAGCCCCGCATGACTTCTGATTTTCTTACTTCCATGACTTTCGTTGGTTAATTAGTCAACTATTTGTGTCTTCCCGAAGTACAATCAATTTCACTGTACAACTAACTCACCATCTTATCCACAAAACTGTCATGTGGCGGTCTAGTCATTACTAACCATTGCGATTGTGTATGTTTCTTGTGGTTCATTATAAATTACGTGCTGAATATCAAGCTACCACAACTGAGGAAAAATTCCCATGTTGGGTACATGGCTATTTTTTCTATGAAGTTTCTCACCAAACTCTCCCTGAGCCGAGCACCGTCCTGCACATGAAAGACTAACGATGAGACTCTAGACAATCGTCTAGAAAAGTCCGTAAGACCACGTCATGCCCATATTAATGGCTTTGTCTCTGCACCTCTGTGTCTCTCTCTCTCTCTCTGAAATCTTTTATTTTATTTTGTCAGGGCAAATTATAAGTGATGAAAGGCTATAAAACAAAGGAAAATCTAATACAAGAGAAAGACATTTGCATCTATACGTGCAAGTTCCTTTAGGGAAGTTCTTGGCCCTGTGCTTAAGAAGCTAATCCCCTGGGCACGGGTTACAGTTACATTTGCCAGGGGATCTTAAGCATGCAAATTCAGAGATCTGACTCTGAACCTCTGGCGCGTTATTTTGACCGCTGACCACCCAAACCTTCTGCAGCAGAGAAGGATTTCAGCCAAAGGGAAAATCTCTGGAGTAGAGGTTTTCTGTGGCTGGCAGGACTGGAAATCAGCTGGCTGACATCCCCACAGGAGACAGCTTGTGTTTCCTCAGCCTTGATGATCAGAGGCTTCACACAAGTTTACCAACGAAGATTCTTGGTCTCTACTCCAGGAAGCTGATGGTGGATTCACACTGGCGGTGGCTGGGAACATGCATGGCTGGACATGGCGGAGTGTGGAGACCACCTTTGCTCTTCAGACCCATCTCTTATATTTCTTTTTCTGGTAACACTCTTCCAAGCTCTGACTCACGCCGTCCATAGGCAGCTCTATGAGGTCATGGGATTCAGAAAACTTGAACTCTGCATCCTGATTCTGATTCCATAGTAGAACAGGTAACTCAGCCACCTTCCCCTCTTCGCCAAAATTTCTCCTTACTCCTAAGACCACCCTACTCTGAGATCCAACTCATTATTTTCCTGGGCTCCATATTCCCATGTTCCTGCTGGAAAAGGCTGGAGCATGATATTTTGGTTAAAAGTGGGATCTGCAGTTTGGATGCTTGCTTGCTGTCTCCTTCCTACTGTGCCATCCATGGCTTTCTCCTTCTGATTAATATTGTGTGTAGATAATTTGCCCAGTCACTCCTTTCAGTGGGCATTCAGATTCATGTGCCCAACTATCTCCATGAGGTCAGGCCTGTGGTCGCCCAGCACGCCTGGAACAGCTGCCACCAGCCGTGCTTTGCGTTTTGTACACTTAGCTGCTAGTCAATTCCTTGTTTAGAGGAACCACATTGCACTTTCAAGTGATCATGTTGTTTTCTTGCATGTCCACATGGGTGTTTTTGCAAGGGAGGGGTCAAATTAACCATGCATCTTCCCTTTCAGTAATTATTCATAAAGCTAAAATCATTTGCATCTTAAATAGTTCTGCAGGAATTCAAAAAAAAAAAAAAAGATGGTACTACAGTCACAATGCTAAACTCAATAATAATTAGAATTACTCCCAGGCTGTTGAGTAATGTAAACACATTAAAGCATTTTTGGTTGGGTTTATTATCTGCTAATAAAATGAAGGCCCAGCTAAAGGGCAGTGCTGGGTAGCAGCTAGCATGTGAGCTGTGCTGTGTTCTCCTTGGCTACTTGGCCATACCCAGGTATTTATATCCGCATGGCAGATGAGTCCGGAAATATGTCCCCACACGACTCCCAACCAACTCAAACCCCACAAACAGAACAAGCAGAATGAAATGAAAACTAATTGGACTTTAAAAGACCATTCCGGTCTGTTGTGACTTGAAGCGAAAGTCCCCAGAGGCTCATTTCCTGGGGTGTGGGGGAGGGGCTTGACTGCAGGAGATGGGCTTTTGTGGGGGGGGGGGATGATTGGATCCCTAGGATTGTGATCTAATCAGCAGATTGATTTCTTGATAGACTCATACTTTGAAAGTGCTCTGCTCAGAGAAAGCAGGGTATTAGGGGTGAATCCATGGAGGGCTGGACTTTGTCCTAGCTCCTTTTCTATATTATCAATCTCCCTTCTCCCTCCATCCCTCTTTCCCCATCTCTCTCCCTCCCTCTGCTCTTCTTACTCATTCCCCCCTCCCCCTCCCCCTCTTTCCCTCAGTGTCTCCTTTCCTTCTTGAAATGAAGAAATTCTTCTGTCACATTTCCCACCTCCCGGATTTTGTGCTCAAGCATGGGGGTGTGACCATGACCGGAGTTGCTGACCCCACAACTGGAGTTCTCCACCCCTTGAGTTGACATAAATCTTCCCAGTTTTGCCTTGTGTCTGTGAGATATCTTTTATCACAGCAACTAGAAAATGAACGGAGAAACTGAGGCAGTCACTAACGTCACTCCTAGGACGTTTCCGGACAGCACTGGCCATCAGAAAGCAAATGATTGGCAGGCTCCGGGAAGGATATTGGGATGGCCGTGAAATGAATGGCTGAAGTAACAGAGAGGGACGCATCTAGGTCACTTTCTTTCCTAGAAAGTGGGAGAGCATAGTCTTGACATTGAAAGCCTGGCCCTTAACTTCAGCCTTTGACCAATGATTTAGGGCTTGAAGGATGGGAAAGAAGAGCGTCATGAATAGGGGTGATGAAGGGTGGATTCAGCTTGGACCAGAGCTGAGGCTGGGGTACAGGGCAGATGCACAGGCAGGCAATTTCCTTATGGTAGCCATCCCATGTAGCTGGGCCAGCCAAAGGGACTGTTTCAACCCTTCTTCCTTTTCCACATCCTCTCCCAGTTTCCTCCTGTCATCTCCATGCCTTACTGGCATGGTTTCCAGTTTCCTCTTCTTCATCACCTTGTTCTTGACTGGACTTCTTTCTTTTCTCAATAAAGGCCCAAAAATATATGCGTATGGCATATGACATACGTATGTATGCATCCTACATGTGTGTGTCTACATGGTCCTAGCTCCCAACTGATGTTTCTTAACCCAAGCATTGTAAAGAATTATTTGAATGATTTGAGGATTTTACTATTAATTTTAATGAAAAACTCCCGCAAACACTTGTCAGGGCATATGGAGGAGCAAGCATTCCACTTTCATTCTCAAATTTAGCCAGAGTATTGAACAGGAATCCTCCCACTCTGTGTAAGCAGAGGGGCTTGCCCTAGACAGAAAGCTACCCCAAGAGAACAGGAAGGCTTGAGGCCATTAGGGCAGCCCTCTCCAAGAAAGCCCGGAAGCCTTTCCATTCAGAGAAATCAACAGGAGGACCCAAATGTCATTCATCCCCGCCATGAGTGGGAACGCCCACAGAAGTGGGCTCCCTTCCCACCCTAATCTTCTGAGCACCTTGTACTGGGTGTGTTTTTTCTTCGCTCGCGAACTCATTTGCACATGTCAGCACTAATTTTCAAATGTGCCCGGAAGCAGTGAAAAATGAAACTTCAGACTGGTAGCAGCTTTCAGATAGCATGCACCCACAGCTGCCTCTCAACTTTTACATGTTATTAAAAGGGAGGGGGGGAGAAGTGAAATTGGTAATTTTTTTTATTGCTCTAATTAAGTCTTTAAGAGCTGCAACCACACAGAAAAGAGGGAGAGGGAGGAAGCTGGGATGGGAAGGACGAAACAAAGCCCTAACAGAATGCACAATGACGGATGAACTCTGCTGAAATCTCTGTCTCCTGCCACCCACAGCCCCTGCCCTGCGCTCCTCAGAGAGGTGGGTGTGACTGGACAGGGGAGTGGTTTGTTTACAGGTGGAGCACAGGGGGAGGTTAGCCTGGACTGGGAGGCTGGAAAGAAACAAGACACACTGTACAGAGGACCAGCCTTGCTCCCGTCTCTCAGGAGTTTCCATTCTCCTGCCTCTGAACTCTCAGGTCTTCTTCCTGGAGTCCATATAGGTGAGCAACGAAGAAATCAACGCAAATGGCAATGAAAATAAATGAATGGCCTTCTTAGCACGCCCTGGGCTGTTTCAAGGGCGTTGTGCAGGAAGTCTGGTGCTATTCTTGCACTAGTGATTCATTCACTATTTAATCACCTACTTCTGAGTATGCCTGTGCCCTTTTATGAGTGACGTGCACTACAGGTGTGCAAAAGCCTGCGAAGGCCAGGAGAGGGCAATGGAGGCCCTGGAATTGGAGTTACGGAGAGTTGTGATCCGCCATGTGTGTGCTGGAAACTGAAGTCACGTGTCCTCTGCTAAAGCAGTAAGTGCTCTTAAGCCCTGAGCCTGTGTCTCCTGCCTCACTTTTATGTATTTATTTAAAAAAAAACAAACAAAAAAGAAACAGTTAATGACATGGACAGGATCTGAAAGGGCTCAGTTGACCCAAACAGTGTAGTTCTAGAACAGCGGTTTCCAACCTTCCTAATGCTGTGACCCTTTAACACAGTTCCGCATGGTGTGGTGATGCCCTAACCATTACATTATCTGGCTGCTCCTGTATAACTGTAATTTGCTACTACGATGAATTGTAATGGAAATTTCTGGCCTGCAGGGGATCTGAGATTGGACCCCCAAAGAGGTTGCAACCCCAGGTTGAGCACTTTTGTTTTATAAATTGGCTGTAAGCTGCTAACAGTGTCTCTTCTCTGGGGAAGGACTTTTGGACCAAAAAGTGATGTCAGTAGCTCTGGAACTCCATCAAAGCTGGATCCACACAAGGAAACACTTCAAGAGTTACCACCAAGGCTCTGGTCTTTATTGTCGGGAGATGCTATTGAAAGAATTCTAAGCAAGGGAACGGCAGGCAAGTGTTTATTTTCTGAGAGTGCTGAGGATGACATGGCATCCAGCAGATGGTATAGATGGGGCAGATGGAGTAAAGAAAGTGACAGGGAAACGGGATCTGGAGCTCAGTGGTAGAGGATGGACGTGCGTGTTGCATAGAGAGGAAGCGGAGAGGAAGAACCTAGGGCAAATATGGACATTCTGATCATAACTGGAGAAGGGGGAAAGAACTAAACATTTGTGGTTCTGTAGACCCGGAGTTTTACAGACAACCTCGGTTATCTACTCAACTCTCTTTATTCTCCCACTCACTTTCCTTAGAAGATAGATTCATAGCTCATTCTTCCACACTGCGTCCCAGGGACGGATAGATTCATAGCTCATTCTTCCACACTGCGTCCCAGGGACTGTCCACACAAATCAAAAGAGGGGATGGCCAGCTACTTGGATCATTAAGAGAATAATAAACTGGGACAGACAGACAGACTTGGCCATCATGGAAATGCCGTGCATTGAGAGAGCAAATTTTAAACAACTGCTTAAATTGCCCTCTTCTTTAATAAAGACTAAATACTTTTTCCCATGACTGCAAAGCAAGCAAAGATCTCTGTTCTCAACATCTCCACATATCACTGTAGTAGAGAGTTAGACTTGTGTAATAGAGTAAGAAACATAAAATTATCATTGTTATACTAGGAGAGGGCATGATTATGTATCTACTATATTTGTTGAGGACAGCAAAAATATATTAGACAAAATGAATTTAGTAAAAATTGGAGGATATATGATCAATTGCATCTAAATATTAGCAACTAACAATAAGATATATAAATCATATATATTTACAGGCATCAATTGTATTTATACAATAATCAACAATAAGAATAATAAATTTAAATATATAAGATAGCATCAAAGTATTAGCACTCAAGAATAAATAAGGAAAAATCCCCCAACACTATAAAGAACAAAAAGAACATGTTGTTTCACAATTAAATAAGCAGAAAGGTATACCATATTCATGGACTTGGTGAATCAACTAATACTATATAGATACTGTCTATTTATGCTGATGTGCATATTAAAAGCCATACAAATACAAATATTGTCTGCAGTAAGTTTTTGTACAAATTGACACAATAATTGTAAAAGTCTTGTGGGAATACATGATACCTACAGTAGCCAGAATAGCACTGTCAGGGAATAGGAGAGGAACGTGTGCATTAACTTCAGGACTTACTCCTGTTCTATGGATGGCAGAAGAGTGAGGGCATCTTGGCATTGCTGAGTGCTGACATGTAGATTGTCCAACAGAAGAGTCAGGACTCATTCTGAGCACATGTGGCCAACTGATTTCTGGTGAAGGTACAAAGGCAACAGGGGAGCTGCCTGCCCTTCAAGGAACAGTGCCGGATCACTTTCATTCCTTACCGCATATAAACATAAGTCAACGTGGGTCGCGGACCTAAATGTGAGCTATAAGATACAAACTTACAGAAAGACATGTAAGAGAAAAAAAACGGTTCTGACCATGTCGAGAGAGATGCTCAGTCAACAAAAGCACCCGCTCCAGAGAGACAAATGTGAAGTCAACCTCAGTGGCACTAACATCCTCTACTCCTGTACAGATTCTTAAACTAACAGAAGGGAAGTGCAAAAGTAGGAAAACACATGTAAGTATATGCTTGGTAAGTGGTTTAGCAAGAGTGCATACTTTAGAAACCATGAAAACCCGAAAAAAGAGTAAGTAAAGTCAAATACATAATGGTGGAAGATTCAAGCATAGTATTTGCCACGAGGGAGATAGAGATAGCAAGTAAGCAAAAAAAAAAAATATGTCAGGGTTAGAATTGATTAGCAACAAGGATCAAAACCACAGGACATTATTGTGCATGAAGTGAGACCTAAAGAGCGAAAGACTTGGCCTAGAAAATATTAATACGTATGCGTGAACTTTGCTACCCCAATGATTAAACTCTTAAATGCTCCTGACATCCTAGAAAATGGGTTGGTGGCCCCCCCTAAAATTAAACCTACCATTTGACCCAAGGTGTTTACCTCCAAGGTTCTTGTTCAGAGAGGCGACAGCCTACACACACACACACACACACACACACACACACACACACACACACACACTACAAAAATGTTCACAGTGCCTTTATCTGAACCAGCCTCAAAAGAAAGGAAACAAATAAATTTCTATCAATAAGTCAACCAGTAAACATCGGGTGCTTCAGCCATACCATGGGATTCTACTCAGAGGTAAAAGAAGAGAGTTAATATGTCTTGCTTTTAGTTTTAGTTTTTATTTTTAAATTAATTTTAATTTTTCATTTTTTCAGTTAATAGATTTATTTTTAATTTTTATTTTTAAATGAGGCAGCAGGTCTCTTTGGTATTTCTTATCTAGACTTTGGCTTGTTCCCAGATATCTCCTCTCTGCCCCGTCTCCCGGCCCCACTCCCTGCTGGATTTCGGCCTTCGAGATTCTCAACTCGACTATTTTTCATGTGTGCATCAATACAGAGAAATTTCAAAATAGCTCTGCTTAGTGAAAGGCTTACACATACAAACTGAGCAACTTCATTTTCTAGGTCCGTGGGGACTAGAGATCCATGATTGCCTAGTGCACAAGCAGGGCAGGAGGGCCACGTGGGAGGCATTAACTGAAGGCATAAAGATTTGGGTAGTAAGGAGTCTATATGTCATTGTGGTGATGGCTTCCTGGGTAGGTTTTCATGACAAAGAATAGCACATTGTCTATGTTAAAACATGGAGCATGCTGTATTTGATTATATTTCAACAGAACTGCCTTAAAAGCACCAATCTGCCTGCGAATGGTGGTGCACATCTACAATCTCAGTGTTCTAAGGAGGTGGCAGAAGGAGGATCAAGAGTTCAAGGATAGCCTTGGCTACACTGGGAGTTGGAGATCAACTTTGACTTTCAGAGCCTTTGCCTCAAAAGCAAGTTCCAGACTAAAACCCCAACTGCCAATCTGTCCATCACCAGGTTTTACCCTACGTTTTGAGAGTCCATGCTTCTCTGGCTGTGCTCTTGATGTCAGGGCATGCTACAAAGCATCTGTAGAGAGGGCAGAGGCCTAATTCTCTGTGGTCCTTTGTGTCATCTCCAGAAGGGGCAGCTTCTGTCTGCTGATAAAGTGAAAAATAGGCTTCTCTAGTGACATATTTCTGTCCCCCGAAACTGGATGGAGAGCTGATGAACTCAAAAGTGATTTCTCCCCCAGGTGTATTTCTGGGCAAATGAGGTGCCCCTCGGTTGGGTTGGTAATTGAATTCTTCACCAGCTTTCTCCTTTAGCACTGGGAGCGTCTGGGATCACATCCTCCTACCTCATTTGCCAAGGTCTGGCTGTGGAGGAAATTTTTGCCCAACTCAAGTTCAAGTACAGGGCAACTTTCACTCTTTGTATCTGCAATCATTCTTGAGAATAGTATTTGGTATATTTGTCTATAGAAACCTTTTACTGCAAATTTTCAAGTGTATATTTATACATTTGCGACAGTGTCTATGTATCCGGACCCATTGGAGTAGTCCCGCATTCTTTACACACGATAGCTCATTTAATCCCTGAGACGATAGAGTGGGCAGATAAGAGATCTAAATATTAGAATGCTGTTTTCTCAAAGAAACGTTATGTTACCTTTTACGAGAACATGGCTTTAAGCCCATGCCCTGCTGACTATGCACAGGTCAAACTACTTTTCTGAGTCTGATTTGTAAAGGTTGCCCTTTTCCATAAAATGTTTGAGTCATCGTATGTCAATACCAAATAGTCTAGTAAATGAATCGACTCTCCACACCCCCACAGCATTTTTTTTTGATAATTTTCAGTAGGCTGAGGAAGATAAGAACACTTCTTTGTCACTAATCCCTGATATATCATGGTTACCAATTTTTTGGGGAGATGTAAATTTGGAAATAAACCAGACTTAGAGAATATGGCTTACAGGGGAGGAGACAAGAGAAGAGGCAAGAACAGAGGAGGGTGGTAGGGGGAGGTGTGGGGGGAGCAAGCAAATTTCTCATTTTCATACTTTCTAAGCAGGGCAAGTTTAAGTTTAGAAACACGAGCTATCATTCTTTATTTCTTTGTCAGGGCACCTTGGTGACACGGATGTGATTACTGTACCATGAACTTGAGAATATCACCTTGGATTGGTAGACATAAAAAATATTTAAGACCCAGTTATTGGGTATGATAGCCTGGAGAATTAAGGAAGGGAAGGATGGGAAAGGAAAAGGATGGGAAAAAGAAACAAGGGGAAAAAATGAAAAAGGACACTGTTTTCAGCAAAACCAGAAAGCACCTTCTGCTCACAGCCTTCCAGCACTGGCTGAGGGAGTAAGTCACCTGATAACAGTAGCCATTAAGCGTATATTTCCTGGAGTCTTACTGTATGCCAGGCACCGAAGCAAAGAGCTTTGTATGTGTTGCCTCATCTGTGATTCTCAACAATCCAGCAGGGAAACTGTAGGAACTATCGCATTTGCATTTTATAGATGATAAAACCAAGGTAGAAAATGCTAAACAACGTGTTCAAGGGTAGCAGACAGAGGACACTAGGTAGCTAGGATTCCTGGCTGTGTATTTCTTCCTGCACCGTATCAAGACACCAAGGCAGTTTCCAGTCACTCTTGACAAACTTAATACGAGTGTCCAGTGATCAAAGGAGAGGTTGAGGTTGTCATCATGGCTTTGACTTCACAAGGCTGGGCAATGGGAAAGTTGACTAATGGTGGCATTGCTGGTATGGGTGAACTGGTTAAAAGTGCAGGGCATGGGAAACAGAGGGACTGGCCCTTTTTCCAGTGCTGGTCATCTCCATGTATCTAGAGAGTGGTCACAATCGAAACCACACCTTGGGACAAAAGGGGAGAAGGTACTGAAATGCTCAACTAAAGTTATAGAATGAAGAGGACCATAGAAAGCCATGTCCCCATCAGGTCTGCTACAAATCCTGTATTTCTTTGCCATCTTCATCTGCGGTCATGCTCAGTTGGGCAACCTGCCTTTGTTCTCCAGACATGAGAAAGACTCATGCTTACGGGGTAATATCAGCCTGCTTTCCTCTCTAGTCTCCCAGCTGCCTGGGAGCTCTAGGTGAGCAGAGATGATAATTTCATATCAAAGTATTCTATTAGGGATCAAAGAAATGACATATACTTGGTGAATGAGAAATGCCCTTAATCCTGGGTCTGTCAGTTAATAGCTGTGGAGTCTTGGGGGGGGGTACCCATGCTTATGTGGATCTTAGTTGCCCTGCCTGCAAACCCCCAAACTTCTGTGTTGCAAGTATGTAAAGGCCAAGTAACATGGTATCAATAAAAGCAATTTCTGAACTTCAAAGTGTCAAATCAATATCACTTCTTGGTCACCTTAATTTCTTCTCCTCCCCCACCTTAGTTTTAACACACTCTCCTTTCTTCCTTATGATTTCATATCTCTGTTTGGGGTATTTGGTTACACAGCTCTTTCAACCTTCAAGAAGAAAACAAGAAGCAAAACAAAAACAGGAAATAAATACGCATTTCAAGGGCATTTTCTTTGAAGACTGCAAGCCTGTGGGTCCTTTCTCATTGTGTTTTTTATTGCTGTCTCCCAGGGAGGGGCTTGAAGAGCACTGTGCAGTCTGTGATTGTGCTCTAGGGGATAAGCTTCAAACGATGTGCCACAGTCTAAAGACTTCAACCCAGAACCTCTGAGGTCCCGAGCACCCATTCCACACCACCCTTCAGAGCCCAGTTAATCCAGTAGCAGGGTCAGACATAGACTGAACCACTGCTCTGTGGCCACAAAAGACTCTTCCCCTTGGCTCATGAAGACAGACTCTAGAAAGACTGTGATCTGTGTTTCTACAGTGGGGGCCATGCACAGCTTTGCCTGAGGGACTAATTCCAAACTTGGCTCTCCAAACAGCATCTCATTGAAAACTTCTACCCACACCAGCTTGAGGGCCACTCAGCTGAATGTAACATTCTATGAAACCTATACGTAAGTATCCGTCTCCCCTATTTCTGAAAGCTGTCTGCAAGTGTTTCTAAAAGCAAGGCCGCGTGAATTTAGAGACCCGTGACTGCCCAAGATGCTGACAGTGAGACTGAGTGCTCAGTGCTAACTAAACAAGTCATTCATAACAATTTCCCCCGATGACTCAGGGGACATTGTAGAAGAAGCCACAGGAAGAAAGTAAGAACTAAGAGATATGGAGAAAGGCAGCAAGCCCATGCGATTATGAACTCAAGCCGCTGTGATTGCTGGTCCTGTAGGACACAGGGCATCTCAGCAGTCAGCCACACCTCTAGAACGGGGTCATAGGACTCTACTCTACTGATGAACTATTGAGTACTGATAGTCTCTGAAAGGGGTAGTCATTGTCTTTGACCATATACCCATGGATGAATCTTCCAGAATCCAGTGGATAATTCCAATATCATGGCCATATAGATGGCTCTGGTGAATTCCAGAGACACAAAGCAAAAAAGATGTGAAGGTGTAGAAGAAATTAATAGGAAAGAGAAAAGTTTAGCAAGGGAGGGAGAGGTCTAAGGGAGAATAATCATAATTCATTACACACATGTACAGAATTGACAAAGAACCGATTAAACCAAAGATGACCGTGTGGCTTGTGTAACCCAGCGGCAGGGTGTACATCTCCAGCAGCTGTCTGGAACTTACAGACTCGGCTCTCACTCCAGTCATATACCCTGTTCTACAAGGACCACAGCTTTCCTTTCTCCTTGTGTCCCATGTGCCACACGCACCTTAGAGGATGCCAGGACAATCTTCAAGATCCAATTCGCCCACGCGCACTGCAATGGCCAATCCCAGACTAGAGGATTCCAGGACATCTTTCAAGATCCAGTTCGAATGTGCACAGTGCACTAGCCCATCTCAGCAGGATGCCCGGGTGACTGCTGACTTGCATCAACCGAGTGGATGTTACAGATTCTGTAGACTCCTCACCTGTGACGTTAGCCTACAGGCATCTGAAGCTGGGATCTCACTCCCTAGCATTTGACAGGTAATTCTAGCATTCGGGGAACACTTGAAGGCTTCTTAGGTACCTGTCTATCCACCCCCCTTTACCTTCTTTATTCTTTGGACCTGGAATACTGAGCTTTGTTGCTTGTTTGGTAAGTGTTGTCAAATATTCCAGTTTTTCAAGTAAAATTGAAGCTCTGAATCCTTGTAAGCAGCCTTCCAATGTTTGAATATCAATCCCATGGCTTTTGGCTTTTTATTTGCTAAGAGCAACGATAGTCACCATCCCCCAAAGTAAATTCTTCATAATGGATTTTATCCACTGGACACAAGCTCAAAGAATCTGATCTGAACAGGGAAGCACTTCCAAGTTCAAAGTGGCGGTGGCTGCTGCACAGGTGCGGTGCATTCACTTCCTCCCAGTCTCTCTCTGCTGCCTTCCTTAGGGCCTAGAGCAGAAGGTGGAGTCAGCCATGTGACTGGAGGAAGACACAAAGTCTCCTGGACTGTACCAAGCACCCTCTGTTCCCCTTTTTCTCCAGCACTGACGATACGGCCTTTTGGTTCTCTGTCTCTCTCTCTCTCTTATCTCTCTGTCTATCATCTATCTGTATCAATTCTATCAACTTATCTATGGATCATCTAAGGGTGTACATATATTTGTATCTATCTATCTATCTATCTATCTATCTATCTATCTATCTATCTATCTATCTATCATCTATCTATCTATCTATCTATCTATCTATCTATCT
>NC_022023.1:4037729-4054611 GCF_000317375.1 Microtus ochrogaster
TCTATCTATCTATCTATCTATCTATCATCTATCTATCTATCTATCTATCTATCTATCTATCTATCTATCTATCTATCTATCATCTATCATCTATCTTCCATCATCTATCTGCTCACTGTACAGTGATATAATAGGTTTATTGCTTGCTTAGCTTCAAGGCTATTGACCTTTAACTGGTAGTGTGGAAACAGGCAGCAATCAGTGTGATAAGATCTGGCTCCCTAAGCTCTGCCATGTGGAATGGATGTCAAAATTCGAGGTGACATAAAGGGACTGCTTTGTCCTATCCTGCCTCTTTGCACACCTCTCTGTGTTACAACAACCACAGACCGTAAATGGGGGTTTGGACCAAGGCAGGGATCAGTTTCCTGGCTAGACCTTATTCTTCCAATCATCCAGATGCTTGCCTTGAAAAGCATCCCAGTGTGCTGCCTGAGAGAGAATGAAATGGGAATCAAGTTATCCCCTCTTCTGGGCTCCAAGCCCTGATGCTATTTTCGGCTCATGTCTTTCTTTTGCCTTCTGCCCAGTCAGCTATTCAGTCCTGCCAAGTCTACCTTGTTAATCCCTTCCGTGCCTCATCTCAATCTCCGCTGTGCCTGGCACACTTCAGATGCTCAGCTTTCTGTACCTGGAGTATTAGAATGATCTCTTTACTCTGAGTTCTCAGTCCAACCTCATGGTACTTTGCCATGAACCTCAAAACATGGTGCCATTTTTTCTATGTGAATATTTGATGGGCCTTTTTTCTCTATTCATATCATTGTCTTAAGCTTGTGTTGAGAGAACTAAATCCAATAAAAAAGAATTGCTCTTTGGCAGGTGGATTCACTTGCTAATTTAAGAAACAAACCTGGAATCAACATTCAAATATTGGAAGGATGCATATAAAGATTCACGTTTCCAATTTTACTTTTAAAAAAATGGAATATTTGACAATACTGAGCAATAATTCTCACATAACAATCATTCTATGGAGTCGAGTTTGGGCTTTGTGAAGGTTCACTGTACTGCCGGAGTCAATGTGTCTCTCCTCACAGGGACACATATGCATAGTTCCTGGTACAATTTTAACCACCAAGACTATACCTATGAGTGAGATTGAAGCTTCTCTCTTCAAAATGAATGCCAATTTCTTAATTTAGCGCTTGAAGACAAGACAATGCAGTAGGCTAAATAATGGCCAGTTTGTTCATATCCTAGTGTCTAGAACCTGTGCATGCCTTACCCAACAAAGCAAAGAGATTTTGTGCGTATTATCAAATCTTATCTTTATGATAAGACTTTCCTACATGCCAGGTGTATCAAATGTGACATGATCAGGAGAAGCCGGAGGAACAGATATTTGAGAATTGTTAACAGAACAAGCTTCGACTATGTTGTTGATGACGCTACAACCTAGAAAATTCTGGAGGCTTCTGGAAGCTGCTGAAAGAGGCAAGGATTGACCCTGGAATCTGCAAGAGGAATCAGCTCTGTTGACACTGTGATTGTAGCTGTGTAAGAGTCATGTCAGACCTGCCCTCCAGAAGTGTTAAAGATTGTGCTGTGTTAAATCACCGTATTAAATCACTACAGTCATTTGTGACAACAGCAATAGGAGACAAATGGAGCTTCCCGCCAACGTGATTTTCTTTTCCATTGAGGGCATGTGTAGAGAGAGTTATGGCTCCACACATTTGGCTTATCAAATAGGCAGGTGTTTTTTTTTTTTTTATTTTACCCTTCTTCTCATATCGTATAAACCCTGATTCATATATTTTGCTAGAGTATAGGCTTGGGTTGCCCATTTTCTCATCTCTAAGTCCAAATTTGTCACAGTCCTCAGATTGTCCCTGTTCTTAGTAGCTGCTCGGCACATTTTCTCTGTGTCGGACGGGACTTGACAGGAGCTGGCTGCTAATCTTCATCCCCTTCTGTCGCATTGCTAAATGTTGACAATGCATCAGGTCTTGAACTCAGGAGTTATTATCTTCCAGAATCCTCACAAGGTGCCACGGCATGTGTGTGCTCATGTATAGACACTCTCAATTAGTGTGGCTGAGCCTCCTTTATTCCATGAAAAACTTTGCCCTTGGTCATATTTCCTGTCTTGACTTCAGAATCCTGGCATGTGATTGGAAATAAATAACCACAGAGACTCTTACAGGCCCGGGAAGAAGTCTTGGACTATATGAGCTAGTAAAGTCTTGTGTTCTGAATACACAGATTACGTATGAATTAGAAGTTCAGTATTGGTACCCATATCTTCCTGACCTCACAGAAATTCCAGCCTTTGAGGAAAGGCACACAGAGAAAGACCAGCTTGGGACTTCTAAACTGGGGAATCTGGGGAATCTTTTCTCTGGCTTACTGGAAGTTCCGAATTAAACATACCCTTACTTGTGTCTATGTCTTCAAATGTCATATAGTGTCTATGAGTGTAAAGACCACAGTGCATCTCTCTGTCAGTCTGTCAGGGTTTGGCATGTGTGTACATTCCGACTGAGCCAAAAACAGGTGTGAACGTACAGTAGCCAAAACTTACTGCTTGTCTAGCCCATGGTATTCACCAAGCTAAAATTTCCACATGTGTTTCCTAACCTGATCCTCAAAGTCTTTTACCTACCAGCAGAAGAAGCATTTGGGTCAAAGTCACAGGACTAGCACGTAAGGGTCTCAGATTTTGACTCCCACCTGTCTGTCTCTACCCACCGCTTCCCATGGTTAATGGATGAATTCATTCAATGGAGTTGTAGTACGAGCTCATAATGGAGCAGGGTCCCTTAAGAAGCGCTAGAGACACAACGCTGAGTAAATCAGATACTGTCTAGGACTTTACGGAGCTCACACAGATGCACTCACGGAGTTGAAGAAACAAGGAAATCCCATCTGTATATGATGCTTGCTAAAGGCACAGAGAAAAAGTGCACAGTCTTTCCACGATCTAGTATCAAATTGCTACAAGTGCACATTTAGACCTATGTGTGCTATAGGGAGGAACTGCTGTAGTCAACAGGTCCCGGACCACATAGACCATGGTGCACTAGTTTGCGCCACCTAAGGGGCTCTCTGTATTGCACTACCAGCCCTCTTTCCAGAGTGACCATTGCCCTGCGTTTAAAGAGTTCGCTGACTGCATTGTTAAGAATGACTTCTATCAGAAAACTTGAAAGTGATTGGGAAGGTGATACAATTAACTTTATTAACTTACCGTGACACTTAATTTACTCCATTATTTATGAACATAAAAATTATATTCAGCAAGACGCATTTTACAAGTGTTTGGGGATTCTGTTAACCACTGTACGCCCACGTGCTGCCAAACAGGTTGAACCCAACCTTTGCGCCTCAAAGCAGAATTATACACTTGAGGACAGATATGTCAGGTCCGTTGTTCAAGGGCATAGAGTGGCTCAGAGGCCAAGGTGGATGGGGAGGGAGATTTAAACCCTATGGACATGTGGTGTGTGTCTCTCACACTCTTCTCAGCCCTGTCTTTCATTTAACATTTTACAAAGGAAGAAGAAAAGGCTTTCAGATTCTGCACATGGCCTGAGGAGTGAGCTCATTGCTGCTTTTGACTGAAAGCTCTAAGGGAAAGCTTGGCAAGCCGGGTAACAGCTGTGGCACATGCGACTACCCCGTCACGCTTGTGTCACCATAATAGGCAGCCTTATTATTTTTTAATTAGGAGCTTCAGTGTTTTGTTGGGCTGTAAATGTGTCAGGACCCAAGGATTTGGCTAGACAATGGACTGTCTTGCATCTAATCTTTATGGAAGAGTTGGGGAGACACAGAGTCGGTGTCCACAAGCCATTTTGTAATTGTGGGATAACAGTATTTAACACTTACTAAGCCCTCACCACTTTCCAGGCCTCAGGCTGAAGAGTCTTTGGACTCATTTATTAAACCATCCAAATGATACATATGCCTTGAACTCTTACCGCGGTCCATGGGCTAATAGAGTCATTTTGGTGGATAGAGAGGTGATAAATAAAACCCATCCAGAGTCTGCCTTTCAGGATGCTAGAAGATAGGAAGAATATCCTTAAACAGCTGAGGTGGAAGATAGAGAGATGGGAGAATTAGGAAGAAGCCAGCGAAAAGAATCTTTTCTCCCATGTTTTGAACACAAGGCACCCTGTCTGCCCCTGCTCTGGCTCACAGCACACACACTCTGGAATGTCTTTCCCTTGGATCAGGCACTAAAGTTCATTGACAGCTGCTGCATACCTTACCCTAAAATACGCCTTAGCGGCATCGATTTCCCTCTTCCTTTTCTTCCAAATTGAGCTTCTTGTACTCCTTCAATGACCACTCAGCTGTATCCCGAGTGTCATTGTTGTCCCCTCTGACACACTGGCTACTCTCTAGGTGGCGTGGATGTAATGTATGTAGCTGGTTATGCTATTCATGTTTAGTTATAGGCAGGTTTTCCTTGCTTAACCATCACGCTTTTAAAAGCCAAAGTAACTCAGAAACACTGGATGATTTGATTTAGGTCTTGACCTGGTCAGGGAATCCTGGCACCTCTGTAGGAATAAGAAGGAAGGAAAGGAAGAGCCTTGGAGGAAAAGCTCTAAGTTTCATGTGACATCAGGGAATTTTGAGCAATAGAGGTATGAGGCAGGTTTGGAGGACTTAGGGATGTGAGATAATATTTTCTGACATGTACAATATACAGGAAATTCTGGTAACTTTGTGTTTTTATTTTCCTTGATTATTACTAGTCTCTTCTAACTGCTACTAAAACCTACCAGTTTTAGCATCTTTTATGGGCTACCTACTTTAGTATACTTCCTCTATATCATTTTATTTATTCATCAATGAAATTGTGAAGCAAGCATTGTTCCTCACATTTGATGGGCAAGTCTATATGGGGGTGATTTCTCATCTATCAGTGTTTATTTCAATTGCCTAGAATTTTGTCAGACTGCAGACTCTGAGATCCCCACCTTCAGAATTCTCACTCCTTGCTTCCACTCAGACCCCATGGATCTGCATCTGCACGCATTTGTGGTCATAGGTGATGTGCTGTTGATGTGGTTAGGAAGTCACATTAGGAATCATATTTTTGGGGGTTCAGGATCGTTATCCAGAGATGATACTCAAACGAGCAGACAGCAAATCACGTATCCATCAAAATCCACATCTAAGATGCCTTCCTGCAGTGCACACTGGCTCATTTTGGCACAGGCTGACACCAGCAGAACAAATGAGGGATGCAGGGAAGAGGGAAGAATAAAAAGAAGCACAGCAGGACACGAGGCAAGTTGACTAGGAAAAAGGCCAAGCATATCTGTCCATGCTTAAGCACAGAGCTTGGAAATGACCTCCGTGTTCATCTTGCCCCCACCCTGTGACTCAGAAGTGACCAGAGCTCATGGCTGAAAGTTGTCTACACTTTTAGGATCCCACGTCATCACAGTGTTGGGTGAAGGGAAGGTGACGGTGAGCCTGCCTTAGCCGGGTGACTTCTGAGTGTGACTCAGTACGTTTATTTGAACTTAAAGGTTGACTTTCGCAGGTGTCATGGCCTTAAAGATCCCTTCTCTACACAATCATGTCTTGTAAACTAGAGAGAGCAGTATGGACGCTCACCTAAAAGAAAGCTGGCAAGGATCTCCAGCCTAGCTCTGGTGAGTCAAAGAGCATTTCACTATTGGGAGTCAATGTGTCTCTCTTTTGAAGTCCAGTGCGCTGGTGGCAGTGACCTTACTGAAAGCATTCATAATATGGACGTATGTGAAGTCTTCCGTGTACTTTGTGGGATGGCATGGACCTAGAACAGTCCCTAAAGGGAATATCTTAGCTCTCCTATGAGCAGGAAAACTGAGGGACTCCCCCTCTGTTAGTGCCTGTTAGTGACTTGGATTGGTAGTGTTGGTGTGTAATGGCTGAGGCTACAAATACAAGCTGGAACAGAATGGTTGACCCTGGGGCTTCTGCCTGGTCATGTGTGGGTCCCTTTTTTTACCATCTGATGGTTGTGTGACTGTTCACATCCTTTAACCTAAATCTCAGTTTCCACTTTGTCAGTGTGGAATAATAAAAAAATCTTTGAAGATAAGAGTTCTGACAAACAAATTTGTGTATATGTATGTGTTATGCATACATGTATTGTACATATATAGCTTGTGTGATGTGTACACTTGTGCATGCATGTGTATATACGTGTGTGTTTGTGTGTGTGTGTGTGTGTGGAGAACCAAGGTTGTAGGTCAACATCAGGTGTCTTCCTTACACTCTTTAGCTTGTGAGATAGAGGTTCTCACTAAACCTGCTTCTCAGCTAACTCAACAAGAATTGCTGGTCACTGATATCCAGAGATCCACCTCTCTCTCTCTCTCTGTCTCTGTCTCTCTCTGTCTCTGTCTCTGTCTCTGTCTCTCTCTGTCTCTGTCTCTCTCTCTCTCTCTGAGATTACAGATGTTCAAAAGCAAACCAACCCTTTTATGTGGGTGCTGGGGATACGAACTCAGGTCCTCATGCTTGTACAGCCAGAACTTTACCCACCGGGCCATCTTTTCAGTCCCCTGCAGACAAAGATCTTCACGCCCTTGAAAGCCTTCGCCCACTGCCATGGCGATCTTGTCTTGGCATGCAGTAGGTGCTTTCTTTCTTTTTCATTTTAGCAAATGTTCAATGAAGAAGAGTAAATGAAGAATACACATAAACTCCAAATCCGAGTGTTCCAGCCTTGCTGGACCCAGCTCCCATCTTCTGAAACATGTCTCCCTAGTCCACTGGACTTACTAGCTCATTCCATGCATTCTTACACCCCACTCTGGTGCCACCTGAGAAAATAGATATGTCTCCACCGTGGGCTCCCCTAATGGTCTCAGATAAATGGCTGGCCCTTGTAAACGAGACGGGAATGGCAGGCAAAGGTGACATGAAAGGATGCATGGGAAAAGCAATTGTGTTTGCCTTTAAGGAAGTAAAAATCGTATAAGGCATGGTGACCTTTGCTCTACATTGGGGAAGAAATAAAAATAAGCAATTTACTCGCACATGGTTCACGGGGAAAATAGCCTTGAGGAGAAATTACTTATGTAGTGAATTTATGTCCCGTTGTAAGACAGATTATACCACTGTATCAGCAAATGAGGTCAGAGGACCGAGGAGGACGGATAAGAGGTGGTGTGGGCATAGCTGCCCTAACTGTACGTGAATCTGGAAATGGCTGATGACATTCTAGAATTGCTAGGCTAAAGGCATTCCACTTAATTATTCCTAATTTTTTCTTTTTTTTTCCATTTATTTATTTATTAAAGATTTCTGTCTCTTCCCCCGCCACCGCCTCCCATTTCCCTCCCCCTCCCCCAATCAAGTCCCCCTCCCTCATCAGCCCAAAGAGCAATCAGGGTTCCCTGCCCTGTGGGAAGTCCAAGGACCACCCACCTCCATCCAGGTCTAGTAAGGTGAGCATCCAAACTGCCTAGGCTCCCCCAAAGCCAGTACGTGCTGTAGGATCAAAAAAACCCATTGCCATTGTTCTTGAGTTCTGTCAGAATGGCTAAAACACTATTCCTAATTTTTTTTTTAATGCAACAAGGGCACACATCGTCTAGGCTGGTCTTGAACTGGATAGGTAGCTGAGAGTGACCTTGAACGTCTGTTCTCCAGTCTCCAACTCTGGGATGATAAAGTTGTGCCACCATTTCCTAAAATGCTTGAAACACTACTTAGGCCCCTACAGATGCCAGGCAAACACCCTGCCAGCTGATCGGCAGTCCCAGGCCCCTTGTCTTATTCTTTATGAAAATCCCCAAACAAACTGGGTTTCTTTCTGCGTATATCTCGCATGCAAGGACGGAGGTTTCTGAAGGAGAAGGAGGCTGTGCTTGGAGCAGATCTTATCTAGCTTCGGGAACAACGGCAAACTTGGTCGTTGTTTTTATGCATTATTGAATTGTACCACGGGTCTCAGGTTCAGAGGCCTCAGGCAAGGCAGGAAGTACCTGAGACTCCTACAGGAGACAGCAGGAATGGCGAGGTGCAGAGATAGTGCGCACCCTCTGTTACTGAGCAACTGCTCCCAGGCTCTGCCGACACAGGCCTCGGGCTTGCAGATATTTCCGTTTTCTCAAAAGACAGTAGAAATAAGGGCTATTGCCTGATGACTGCTCATTACACATATTTTTCTAAACAAAGAATTCAAATAAACTTGCCTTCAAGTCAAATCTTACCCCTAGTAAGTGATCCCTTGTTTATGCAGACCCAAATAAGCAACACACCCCATATGGAAGGGATTTCCAAGCCTGTGGGCTTTGCCCCAGGGCTGAGACTTTAAGTTCAGTCAGTTTTTTTTCCTCACACATTGGGACTTTTAAAATTATTCCCAAATGTTTTCGTGTCCCATATGTCTAACGCTTTTCCCCAGAAACTTGACATGTCAGTCAGTGGGGTTCTGTGAGAGGCCATTTCCAACCCACAGAGGGTGACATCTGCTTGGGTCTCCAGCACACAGCAACAGACAGACTAATCCTTAGCTTTCTTAGATCAGCTTACTGTGGGTTTGAAATGAGAGATATTTAAGAGGAAATCTGGTACTTCTCCTGTAGAAGTTATGTGACCAAGGACAGCCTGGTCTCTGCTTTCCTAAGGTATAAACTGGTGTATAGATAAGATTTCCTGTGGTCATAAAGAGGACTGAAGGCATTAGTGGTAATGCTGGCCTGTACTGAACTCCTGACACATGGTGGCAAGAGTTAGCCTTACCTGGGTTCTGGGCTGTGAGGGTCAGGAGCCTGTGTCATTATCTGAGGAAGCCACCAATCACTGCAGTATTTGAACGTTGCCTCTACGGCAATGTTGAAAGTGTGAACCGCGGAAGATGTTTGGGTTTTAGCAGGGGTAACTTTCTAAGAGGACAGCTTAGCCTTTTTTATTTTTTTTTTTTTCAGGAGCTCTTAGACTCTCAAGCCACAGGGCATCTCCACTACAAATGATGGATCCCTCCATTTATTCGCTTTGCCTTAATTGGCAATAAAGGTCATACCGATTTAAACTGTTTAGAAACCTTTGTTGTTACTTGGACGTGAGAGTGTGGGCCCATGCGTCACAACAGTCACAAGGAGGAGGACGGAGAACGATTTTCAGACACTGAATCTTATTCCCGCCTTGTTGTGTCTGGGTCTCTCTCATCTCTGCCGATGAGTGGGACTTCTACAGGCTGGTGGGCCCCAGGAGTTCCTGGTGAAGTTTCTAGCTCAAGCCACCATCCCCCTTGTAGGGGCGCAGGGAAATCAGATGTGTACTGCCACATCCAGCTTCTCACACAGGATCAAAGGATGGGACTGGGGTCACCAGATTTGAGCCGCTAGTGAGTGTATGGCTGAACCACCTCTCTGGCCCTGAGGATATTTAAATTTGATCCTCCTGCCTCTGCCACCCCATGCCGCATAATGCTGAGGTCACAGACTTATCTTTTTATGTCATGCTAGGGATTTGAACTCAGGTCCTCATGCTTGTGAAACAAGCACTCTGATCTGCTGAGCCAGCTTTCCAGCCCTGGAATTATGTTCTGATACCCTAATAGCAGGTGTTTCTGATGTGCTCAAAAGAAAGAATTTTGAGGGGAAATTGAAGACAGCAAATAAAAAGAACAAGGCAAGGCAGGAGGGAAAAAGACAAAAAAGGAAAAAGTGATCAGAGAAAAGGAATAAAGACAAGAAAAAGTGAAGTGATGGGATGGGAAGAGCAAAACTCCTATCATAACTGCTGAAATTAATCTTGTGTTTGGTATCGTGATCTCCTTACAGCAGTGGTTCAAGAGCCTTTAACACAGTGCCTCATGCTGACGTGACCCCAACCTTAAAATTATTGTATTGTTACTTTACAACTATAGTTTTACTATCACCATGAATCACACGCAGGAGATCTGACATGCAGTCACTCAAAGGGGTCACCACCACACACGTGACCACAAAGAACAGTACCCTATAAGGAGGGAATTGCATATGCTTCATCTGGGCTCAAGCCAAACCCTTTGACAAGATGTAGCTCTCTAGACCAAGCGCTTCGGATTCCTCTCAGATGCCACAGAATCAATTTGCATTTATTCCACAACCTTCTGAGAAAGTCCTCAAGAAGCCATCCCGATTACATCATCTTTTGCCTGTGTGTCACTGCGGCGTGTCTTGTTCACCCGAATGTGACTGCTCAGTGACAATCAAGAGAAGACAGTTTGAGGAAGTGTGTACTGCCATGTTGTTGGCCTGTAAAAAGTCAGGTGATTGGGAAGCCTGACTCAGGCCACATTTATCCAGGACCAGGAAGCTTCTTCAGGCTGTGTGTGGCTGTTATTGCTGTTTGCTCTCCAGTTTTACGCCATTCTCTCTAGTTCGCTCTTCCCCTGTGACTTATGGGAGCTCTTAGCTCTGCTTTTTAAGTGCCTATAACCAGCTACAAATCATGGCTCTGGATTTTCTCTGCTCCTCCTCTTCCTAGCAATCATACTGCTCACACTGCCTGTGGCTAGGTCCCAGATGAAGAGGTATCACACAACCTGTAACAATTACCAAGAGACTAACGATCCAAATTGGGCATTGGGACCCTGTTTTCATGATTCTGAGGAAGTCACCCTGTGGTAGTTTCTGTCTGGGCTGTTTGTGCCAGTAGGGGCATAGCTGATGTTACAAAATCCAAGCCCATTCGCAAGATTTCAAGCACATTATTAGTTAGTGATAGCTCCAATGGCTTCACAAAGGTCAGAGGACATTTACAGAAACGAAGGGTGATTGGCTTTGACAACGGAATTATAAAAGGAACCCAGCTTACTTACAGTAAGATAATTGTCCTGCCATGCTGCCTACATTAGTTTTAATTTTGTCACTTGTGTAGACAGATACAATTATGCTGGTAGGATATTTACTTCCTATTCCAGGATAATGGATCTCTTTCTAGCTTTAAGAACGAGGGCGATAAGTTGTTGCCTGAGAATTGTGGGTATCATTCTTAATTTAGGTCTTAGGTTTAACAACAGCATTAGGGGAGATTGAGGTTAGTCATTAAGGAAGATGCTCACTCGCAGGCCTGGAGAAATATTTGTCTATGTCGATGCTAAAATGTTTGAGAAATCCTCGTCTGGTAAGACAGACCAAGGACTTTCTTCTGCAAGCCCAGACTTGGCTTATTTTCAACAGCTCCTTGGACACTGTAAGCTGTTTTGATATTCTGAGGCTTACCTGTTTCTAAGAATTTTTTTTTTTTTTTGTGTGTGTGTGTGTGTGTGTGTGTGTGTGTGTGTGCACTTGCCTGGGGAGGACATTGCATCTTCCTGGGGTTGGAGAGATAGGCCGCTGTGAGTCACCTGATGTGGGCACTGGGAACTGAATTTAAATCCTCTTCAGAATATGTGCTCTCAACTCCTGGACTATCTCTATAGACCTTTAGAGAATGTAGAATATCTTTTTATTCATCCATCCACTTGTCTGTCCACCTATCCTTTTATTTTTTGTTATTTCTGAGTTCGTATATGTATATAATGATTTATGATCATATCTACTTCCTATTATTACCCTTTCTGCCTCCCATGACTCCCAGCATGGCTCCCTCACAACTTTTTTTTTTTTTTTTTTTTTGGTTTTTCGAGACAGGGTTTTTCTGTGGCTTGGAGCCTGTCCTGGAACTAGCTCTGTAGACCAGGCTGGTCTCGAACTCACAGAGATCCGCCTACCTCCGCCTCCCGAGTGCTAGGATTAAAGGTGTGTGCCACCATCGCCCGGCTTCCCTCACAACTTTAAACCCTGAAGTTTTCTTTTTATATAACATACTAAACCCACTTAGTGACGCTCATATGAGCATTGCTGTGAGGTTATCCGTTGGAGCACAGGGAAGCTACCAACATTAGCAATGGATAGTTGCTGCAGCGAAGGACATTATTCTGCCTGGAGGAGGTGGCTGCGGCCTACTGCCCTTTTATTGAAATCTCAGCAAAATTAAGATCTTAAATTTCAAGAGAATTAATAGAAAAGCAAAGGAACTCTTATCCCCAAGAAACCCCAGAGTATCATGGGGAAAACAGGCATCTACAGCATGAGGCAGTAGAATGAAGAATAGGGCAGGTAGCTGGGTTGGTGGAGAGGGGTTGTTCACTGTTGACAGCCATTCCTTGGGCACAGAGGATTAATGTTAGAGAATATGACATATTTGTACATCTGCATAGATAGAATTAGGGCCGTATTATGGAGCTGCTGGGGATGAATTGGGGAGCATTAACAAGGAGCAAGTGAGAGAAGCTTTTGTTTGATTTTGTGGTACCCTATGAGTCTGCTGCTGCTCGTTGAGTCCTCTGAGACATGCTGCAGAGAGACTTAGCAAGTTGACAGCCTGCAGCTGTTAGAACTGGAGTTCACAGTCAGGTTATACGGTCTCAGAGATGTTCCCGGATGGCGTCTGAGCATGATGAGGCAGAGCTAGGCTCTTCCTGTTCAATAGAAAACTCCTCTAAGGAGCAATCAGCCCCAGACTCCCTAGAGCCCTTGACTTTGCAGTCTCCAGCATGTCCTACCCATGGCTCTTTCTTGTCTCCCCCTTGCACTGAGCCAGGCTGGCGACCGGTCTCCAGCTCCTCTCACCCTCACCTGCCGGGGCTTTCCTGATCCCTCGGAGACATTTCCTTTGAACAATCATACACTCCTCATTCTGTCTTGCTGTATGCTTCCTGAGGAGTGGAACTGACAAAGACTGGCTGAGTATTTGGACTTGAAGTACTAAAGAGCCATTTAGGGTTTTACACAGGGACATGGAGTAATAAAATCTCTACTAGTCAGAGTCCTGTGTCAGTGCACAGGAGTGGGGGTGATGCAGGAAGCATACGTCATGGGTAGGGTAATGACCTACCCAAAACGAGAAAATAGAAAACTGAAAGAGGCTAGGTAGATCCAGGAGGTAGAAACGCAGGGTAGTGTGGCCAAGCTACTAGACAGTGAGGAATGAGATGAAGGCCTCTCAGTTGCTTACCAGGGCCAAGCTCTGAGCTTAGAAAGATTGGCTTTGTAAGATCACCTAGTGAGGCGGCTTGCTAGTGGGTGGCCCTAGCGTGGACACAGAATGGGTGGCTGGCAGGTGAGGGTGTTTACGAGGCCACCAGGACTTGCCGTCCACCGGAATGATCCCCTGAGCATGGAGACACAGTGGTCTCCTCTCTGATCTTTGACTTTGGACTCCCTCAAGGTAAGAAAGCATCCTTTTCCATTGATTGAGAACAGGTACCACCACAGAAAGGAGCACTTGGATGAATTTTGATGAATTAATATGTGTAATAACCTTTTTTGAGGGGGAGGTGCTTTCTAATCTTGAACGTTGAGATTATTGTCTCATTGAAAATTTAAAAACGATCTAAATTTGCAGTCTGAGTGTTGGTGTTGTGATTCTTTGACTCTGGGGATGATAAGGCTGATGCCTGAGGATCCTCTTCCATCTGCTCCTCTGTGGCCGGTATTTGAAGTCGGGCAACCAAGCCTCATGAGACCTTTACCTCTGCCTTTCTGACAGAGGGAGTCGTGTCATTCAATTTTGCAAATTTTCTGGGAGCATTTTAGGAAATCTTTGGCATTGCCAACAAACAAACTGAGGAGACTGGTGCCACAAACCCTCCACCCCTGTGTTTACTGAATTAAATCCTGGAGAGACGCTGAAAACTAGAGACGTTGTCCTGAAAAATCAAAGGATGGGCTTAAGGGGCGAGATCAAGCCAATGAGCCATGTCAGCTGAGTGTACTTCCAACTTCTGGGGTGAGAAAAAGAAATCCATCTCTCAGACACAAGCCACAGAAAACCAGCCATGCCGAGTTTGTTCCTAACAAGCTTCTTACAGTGGGGGAAATACTGAGGGGGATGTACCTTCTAAGTGGCATGACGTCATGGTGGTTACCTTGGTACCACATCTTAAAATGTGCACGTCTTTTCCCTCCTTACACAGACTGGACATCAGAAGTTTGAATATAAAGTATGAATGCATTTGGGGCATAGGAAGGTGTCACTAGGCTAAAGAATCATAATGTAGAATTTGAAGCTTTGAATTTGTAGAAGTTACATTTACATTCAAAACAAAGCATCTTATTCTATTTTTAATCTTTGTGATCTATTCCCCATGTGGATCAGGCATGATACTGGGTCTCCCGTAGATACATATTCCAGAAAAGCACGACTTAGTAAAAAAAAGACGTCCTTTAGTGACTCAAATGTGGAGTGGATGCCTGCCCTTGGTCCCAGCCAGCAGGGAGCAACTGTTAACCTGAAGGCAGCTGGCACCCCCAAGTCACAGGGCATCCTGCAGCGGGAGCTGCGTTTAGAAGCTCCTCTCTTTCTTTTTAGCCCTCCCTTGTGTGCAGTTCTTCCAGACGAGGAGAAGCAGTGAGGGAAAGTCCCAGGTCCAGGACAGGCTTAGGGAACTCTTAGAGTCGACAAGTGACACCCAGTGGTATGTTGCCTCAGGGTAGACTCTGGCACCTGTCTAACGTAACTAGGGTGACATATTTAGAAGAGCACACTCTTGGCACAGGTCCAAGCAGTGACTAGATGCAGTTTTAATAGAGGCACAGGGGAGGCTTCTTGAGTGGGCTCCAAGCATAAGGGGAAAGTGATAGATCGTTATTGATTTCACTTTGGCAGATAAGTGGATACTACCACCAGCCTCACGTGAAGCTCTAGACTCCCCAAAACGGTGGTGTCTGGGGCACGAGAGTGGGTTAGGGACCACTGGTTAAGCTGCTAGACTCTTTATGGTTTAGTATATTGTTCTAGAATGGGCCTTGCCTTTTGGCCCAAGCTGCCACCCTTACCAAAGCCATCAGAATACTCACATAGCATTTTAAGAACCCACAGTAAATTATCATTAGGGCCCTGGCTTTTCACACCTCCTCCTTGGGATCCTCTTTACCCATGTGATTTTGTATAGTCTTCCCTCCAGGTCCGCTACCAGCCAGGCAGCCCTGAAGCTACAGAGTCCTTTAGAGGATCCCATGTGATTTTGATAAAGGATGCACAGTAGTTCACGCTGCTGAGATTCGGAGACAGGACAGAGACATCTGTATATCAATACCCCTTTAAACGGAGTGATACTCAGCCTAACACACAGTCTCTGAGTCTTGATTTTGAGTTTTTAAATCTATAAAATATTTATGGCATGACCTGTCACTCCAGAGTAATTTGAAGACTAAATAAGACAACCCAATATGAAAGATATTGTTTCTTAGCAACATGAGAGGCTGAATACGTGAGCTTTAAATTCTCATTATAGGGCTGTCACCTGTTTTTCTACATGAGGGACATGGTCCCAGTATTTCCCGCATGACCCCTGGCGGATGTGGTTACACACAGGCTGCCTTGCTGTGCATTCTCATCTCCAGAGGGTGACTCTAGAGGAGAGACTCTCAGATGACATCCGACAGCAGACCAGTGTCTGCAGAACTGGATTTAAGGGTGGCCGAAAGCAAGCTGGAGACAGAAGAAAACTCACCGGGGTAATATTCGATTTGAAAAGACCAAGGAAGAAGTGGGAACGGAAAGGGATAAAGGATAATTTGGCAGAAACTTTAGAGCTAACAAAAAGTTAAAACCAAACAAAAATAAAAGCAAAATAAAACGCAATCTCCGCTCTTGCTGCCTGGTTGTCTAATCGCTGCAGGCTTTGGTTTTTGTGCCCTTTGAGCAGCTTTAATATAAATGTCATAGTGCATCTCAGGCATCTGGGGCATGGTGGGCACCCTTCTTATGTGCTTTTCATCTGAACTTGGATCATGAAGGCTTAAGGGACGCATGGACAACCAGCACCATTCACCGTTTCAAGTGCTGGGTCGGGAGAAGAAACCTGAGTGAAGAAAGCAGCAGAGAAATCCATCTTTCTGTGCACCCAGTTTTAATGCATGAGATTATTTTCTCTTTGACATTTCCCCCCCACATGACACTATATTTAGTTACAATGTGGCCCACAGCAAAAGTCGGAGTTTATTTTGAAATGTGCAGAACCATGAGCTGTACAGTGCTCTGTGTATGGGCATGGCAGTGCCAGGCGTGTGAAAATTTTCCTATCCATTATCTGCTTTTCTACTGCGTCTACTGGAATGCCAAGGCCGTCCAATCCCGTGTGAAGCACCTCTGTAGCTTGGACTCAGTATTCCAAAGATGGTACATCACTCAGTAACTTGCAAGCCTCTTTGCCATCTGCTCCTCACTCCTTTACCTTTCTCGATGGCCCCGTGGACTAGACATTTTGATCCTCATTTGGAGAGAAGGCCATAGACTTTGGGTAGTTAAATGACGTCTTCCACGTCACAAAATTAGCTGAGTCTCATCTCCTTTGCATAGTACTCAGGATGCGAGGCATTCTCTGAGACCCGCTCCATGGGAGCTGTGTTTTGCTGTTGTTGTTGTTGTTATTGTTATTGTTGCCAGCGCAAGGAAACACAGTTCATTCCATGTCAGTTCCACTGGGTCCCTTCTCGCCAGTCTGTGTTCTAGCTATCCTCATATTTATTTGCTATGGACAAACTGTGAAGTACTATTAAAGAGGACTCTATTTATGAATTGTTTCTCTCTGTGTCTGTGCTACTGTATTTAGAAAGTGATCTTCTGCTTGTTTGGTTAGAGTTACTCCAAGATATTTTATATTACTTGTGGTTATTGTGAAGAGTGATGTTTCTCTGATTTCTTTCTCAGCCCATTTACCATCTGTATAAAGGAAGGCTGTTTTTTTTTTTTCTAATCTTGTATCTTGCTACATTACCGAAGGTGTCTAGAAGTTGTAGGAGATCCTTGTTAGAATTTTTGGGGTCACCTATTTAAACTATCATATCATCAGCAACAATTAATAAATGGAACCTTGTTGCGGGAGGTCCTTCCGCTCCTCCAGCCTATAGCCGCTGAGATACCAGCCCATTGGGGCGTGGTC
>NC_022023.1:4061616-4064724 GCF_000317375.1 Microtus ochrogaster
TTCCTGGTCGTACAGAGGGCTGACGGTGATCTGTAAGTTTTTTTCCCCTTTAAATAAATACTACCCTATTAATTATAATTCCAAACTGCTGTGGCATCGTTTGTGACTTACATCTACAGAACCTCCTTAAACTAAGAATTTTCTGTAAATCAAACGGCAAGGTCAACAAATAAAACAGCAGCCTACAGAATGGGAAAAGATCTTAACCATCCCACATCAGACAGAGGGCTGATCTTGAAAATATACAAAGAACTCAAAAAAACTAGTCATTAAAAGAACAAATAGTCCAATAAGAAATGGGATATAAGCCTAAACAGAGAACTCTCAACAGACTAATCTAAAATGGTTGAAAGATACCTACGGAAATGCTCAGCATCCTTAGCCATCAGACAAATGTAAATCAAAACAACTCTTAGATTCTCTCTGACACCTGCGAGACTGGCCAAGATGAAAAACACTGATGACAACTTATGCTGGAGAAGATATGGGGTAAAGGGAACCTTCCTCCATTGCTGGTGGGAGTGCAAACTGGTAGAGCCACTTTGGATATGAGTATGGTGATTTTTCAGAAAATTAGGAAATAACCTACCTCAAGACCCAGCAATACCATATTTTTGGCATATACCCAAAAGATGCTCAATCATATCACAAGAACATGTGTTCAATTATGTTCATAGAAGCATTATTTGAAATAGCCAGAGCCTGGAAATAACCTAGATGCCCTTCTACAGAAGAATGGATAAGGAAAATGTGGTACATTTACATAATGGAGTACTACACAGTGATAAAAAAATCACATCTTCTCTTGAACTTATCAGGCAAATGGATGGAGCTAGAAAATATCATATTGAGTACGGTAACCCAGAACCAGAAACACAAATATCCTATGTATTCACTCATGAGTGGCTTGGCTTTTTAACATAAAGCAAAGAAAACCAGCCTACAAATCACAATTCCAGAGAACCTAGACAACAATGAGTACCCTAAAATCTAATGTACATGGGAACCTAGACAACAATGAGTACCCTAAAATCTAATGCACATGGGAACCTAGACAACAATAAGGACATAGATTTAATCTACATGGGAAGTAGAAAAAGATAAGATCTCCTGAGTAAATTGGGAACATGGAGACCATGGGAGAGGGTTGAAGGGGAAAGAAGAAGAAGGGAGGGGAGCAGAGAAAAATATACAGCTCAATAAAAATAATTTTAAAAAAGAGGACTCTAACGTACCAATGTGTGGTGTTTGCCAACAGGTCTCTAAACTGCTCAGGGCAGCCTGCTTGTCCTAGGCCGGTGACTGTAATAGAAGATGGGCTGAGACCCACTGTGGCCAAAGCATTGACAGAATTCTGGAGGGGTCTGAGGAAGGAAAGCACACAGGGTGAGTGCTGGACTCCTCCTCCTTCATCTGGTTGTTGATGTGAGAGGCTTTGGTCACATCTGTCATTTCAGTGCTGGAGAGACATCAAGCAAAGCCAAGCCAGGCAGGACAGAGAACAGACCCAGGCCTCCAATATCTACTACTGTTTTAAACTAACTCGACATGTCCTACACCCAATCTTCTTATTACATAATAAAGTTAAGAGTTCTTACTGTCAAATGCCTGCCGGCCATGCTGTTGTTGATGTCCTCGCGGGTGACTGGTCTTTGTAAACCGGTACTGGGAATGCTACTGACGCTCACAGAACAACATGAGAAGCCACGAGTCTCCGTTGACCCAACACTTTAGAGCCAGAGGCCTGCCAACCTCAGACTCTGAAAACTTTCCATCTCAGAAAATACACCAGCACTATCTGCCTCCCCTGCTTGCTCCTTCCCACTGCCATCAGCCTGTGCAGTGGGGCGGGGGGCAAAGAAAGACAGGTGCCTCCTGCAGAAAGAAGAAAGGAAAGGAAGCAAAGCCTTGGAGGCCCTCAGCCACCAAGCCAACCCAAACCGCACAGTCCACCCTTTGGCCTAACAATGCCCTTCTTTGTACCACCCCAGACAGCAGTGCGGAGAGGTGGAAAACACGTGGCCCCGGAGGGAACAATTCCACTTTCAAGTTATGGCTGGACCACTTTACAAGAGTGTTACTTTAGGCAAGTCGCTTGATCTCTCTGAGATTCACTGCTTTCATCCATCAAATGAGAAGAATCACCTCTGCCCTGCTTCCTCCCAGGGTTGTGATGGGGATGACAAGGGCAAAGGCACGTGACAGTCCCTCTCTGCTGCTTATTAGAACAGATGTCCTGAGGGCAGACATGGTCCCCCCATGACGGGCAGGAGACTGAGGACATTAACGGTCCTTAACACGAGCCTTGAAATAATGTTATTGCTTTTGATAAATTTATAATTTGTACCTTGTAAATCCTAACATTCTCCCCTCTGAATGCGACTCTGAAGGTTAATGAATGAAATACCTGATTTTCAAATCCCAGCAGCTGGTGTTAATTGGAAGCAAACACACTCCTTCAGGTTTGATCTATCATAACAAGACAGTCAGGTGACTTAACCTCAAAGCAGCTCACTCTTGCAGTACCCGGAGCCCAGGGAAGATGGCAAGCATTTCAAAGGCTTTGGATATGTTCCTGTGTTCTTGTTCCGTTCCTGGGCTCCTCCACCCTTCTGTTTTGGAAAAATAGCAAGCAAGAAGGAGGACATGGAGCAAAGGAAATTTAAAGGGACAAGATGGAATGTTTTTAAATAACCCAAAAATATTAAATCCATAGATTTAATTGAGAACAACCCAGAGATTGCTGGCACTTGCTACTGAAGTATGAGGGAATCATTGGCGGCCTTTGCAAAAGTATGACCAGAAAGCATAATTAAAGGGCCAGAATGGTAAATGCAGGGTCACAAAAAGAGACAATAGAAAAATAGTGGGGATGTATAAATTAAATATATAACCCCCATGGTTTTAAAAAATGAAATGCGTGCGTGCGTGCGCGCGCGCGCACGCGCACACACACACACACACACACACACACACACACACACACACACACACACGGTGCTGTAAGAAGACTTACAATAGGCCGGGCAGTGGTGGCACATGCCTGTAATCCCAGCACTCGGGAGGCAGAGGCAGGCGGATCTCTGTGAGTTCGAGGCCAGCCTGGTC
>NC_022023.1:4064824-4065431 GCF_000317375.1 Microtus ochrogaster
AACAGGCTCCAAAGCTACAGAGAAACCTTGTCTCGAAAAACCAAAAAAAAATAAAAATAAAAATAAAAAAAAGACTTACAATAGAGCCTCCTGACAGAGTGACAGGGCAGACTCCAAGTTCTAAGGCCCCTGTGTGGGTACGATTGGGATTAAACGCGAAGTGAGGAGCCCAAAGATTAAGAGATTGTTTTAAACTACCCAACAGATAAGTGGGGAGTCTGGAGTAGAGACTTGGCTAGCTTCGGCTCCCAGGAAATCTATTAATGAAATGAGTTTCCACACTAAATTGCCTATGTGTACGAAACCCTGTAAGTTGCTTATATGTGAGAGGCACATCTACTGTATATATACTAAATACACATATATTCTTCATATGTGTCTTTGCAGTTAGTAAGGCTGCAGGGGGTAATAAAGAGACTAACAAGCTTTCTGACTTTTTAAAAGGCCTTGAAACAAAACCTTCACAAGAATACATGTCAAGAGAAGTCGACCAATGGAATTGTATAGAAGACCCGGATTTTAACCCACAAACCTATGAACACCTCATTTTTGATAAAGGGGCTAAAAGTATACAATGGAAGAAAGAAAGCATCTTCAACAAATGGTG
>NC_022023.1:4067019-4078941 GCF_000317375.1 Microtus ochrogaster
CTGAGACAGTGGGGCTGATCTATTGGGAGCTCACCAAGGCCAGCTGGTCTGTGACTGAAAAAGCATGGGATAAAACCAGACTCTCTGAACATGGCGAGCAATGAGGGCTGATGAGAAGCCAAGGACAATGGCAAGGGGTTGTGATCCTACTTCATGTTCTGGCTTTGTGGGAGCCTAACCAGTTTGGATGTTCACCTTCCTAGACCTGGATGGAGGGGGGAGGACTTTGGATTTTCCATGGGGGAGGGAACCCTGACTGCTCTTGGGACTGGAGAGGGAGGAGGAAAAAAGTGGGGGGAAGGGGAGAGGGGCGGAAGGAGGGGGAGGGAAATGGGAGGCTGGGAGGAGGCAGAAATTTTTTTTCTTTTCAATAAAAAAATAAATAAATAAACCATCTTACACACACACACACACACACACACACACACACACACACACACACACACACACGAAGAGGAGGATCACCAGAATATCCTGTGCCTCCTACATTTCCTCACCATGCTGGGGCTACCTCCTTAGTTTGTAGCTCCATTGTTGGTTCATTCCAAGTCAGAACAATCCATTACAGACTTGAAAGTAAGACCCCACCGCTGAAGATATTACATGCATTAGTCACAGGGCACAGAAAAATCAAGTTGGTATGGACCTGGAAGTTTCTGCCCTGCAGGCTGGCTTTCAAAGAACCAGAAGGTTCTATGCAGTCTACCAAGGGCACAAGAAATCAGAGGTAGCCAGCTGTGAAGAAGGTGAACCTCATTAATGACTGGGGTATGTGTTCTAACCAATTAAAGAAAGGAATAGCTAGGCGGGGCGGGTGGTGCTGGCAGGTGCCTTTTAACCCCAGCACTCAGGAGGCAGAGGCTGGTGGATCTCTGTGAGTTCAAGGCCACAGCCTGGTGTACAGAGTGAGTTCCAGTCAAAGCTACAGAGAAACCTTGTCTCGAAAAGCCAAAAAAACAAAGAAAGAAAGAAAAAAAAAAAAAACGGAACAGCATAGCCCTGGCCCTGGCCTCCCAAGGTTAGTAACCTTGCCTGTCAACCTGCCATAGTCATACCTGGAGAAGCATAAAGAACTTGCCTGGCTGGCTGGCTGACAACAGAAGGAGTTGGAGAGGTACCGTGCCTCTGCTCCCCCTTAAATCAAGACACCTGCCCATCAAGCACTGACTTCCTGAAGTTGTCCTAAAAAAATACCACGAAAGGACCAATGAGATGACGTCACTTGCCTCAAAGCCTGACAACCCAGTTTTGAATCCAGAAACACAATGTGGGAGGGGGAACCGTGGTCCTCTGATCCCTCTGTGCCACTCCCTAAACATTTAAATTCCATCCTGACTTAAGACAACTATTTACTCCTTACCCACGAGACCTCTTCCCATTGAATTTCATGGTTTTAGGAAGAGCCTTGGATGGGAGCTGGGAGTGAAAGATTCAGATACAAGGTCTACCTCCTCAGGACACTTCCCTTGCCTTCTAAATCCCGTATCCATTGGCATGATGGAAACCAACCAGCTTTTGAGAGGGCAGAGGCATCTTCTAGCTGGGAACGTGAACATTTACTCAATGTTGAGCAAACATGCTCAGTTACTGCGGTGGGTCTGTGAGGGGATAGTAAAATAATTACAATATGGAAAACAAACAGAATTTAAACAAGAGAATTGTTAAACATAGAAAGAATCTTTGATGGGGACAATGTCAGGAACATGGAGAGACAAATATGATTATATCATGATAGGTTTCAGAGTAAATCATGGTTTCTCGTCAGAGGCCTGTGAAGACCTTTGAAAATCTTCTCATTAAAAAAATAATATTGTAAGTAAAGCAATGTGTGTTATAATTTTTTCCTGTTATGATTTTGATATGCTTGGCTCAATCAGCAGACTTACGAGATACAGAGTATCCCTCAGAGGTTTAAAACACTATCACAACGCTACTCTGATGAAATATTGATAGGGATATGATGAAAGATAGTTTAGAAATATTGTAAAGATGAGGATTTTCAGTCTTTCCCCATTTTTCCTGATTACTCCAGAAATTTTGTTGATGGGGCTTCTGCGTGTCTCAAGTGTTCTGGTGGGGACCATGAGACAGCTTTTGTTTTTTGGGCTTTGGTCCTTCTGAGGGAGGAATTAGTACCTCTGGTGTCCTTGTGTGGACCCATGGGCATGAGTACTACGAATTGTAACATTCTACTCCTGACTGCTTGGTCCTGACTAGCTTGGCCTCCTTTAATGGCTCTCCAGTGCCCCAAGAGAGGGGTCAAACACCATGGCAAAGTTTCCAGGCCTTTGTAGTGACTGCCTACCACAGCCTCATTCTTTCACCCACGCACATCCTGCTACCTGTCAAATCAGGATCTTCATTAGGTCTATAACAGGCTTTGTCTTAGGAGCCCACACCGGAAAGAATTCAAATCCTGCTTCCCTTCCTTCTAAACTCAGTTGAGATAATGTCTTTTCCTGAGAGAAATATATAGGGGTGAGGAAGAACCAGGTATTCTGGAAGGATGCTGGAGGGGTCTTTCTCTCTCTCGCAAACACACACACACACACACACACACACACACACACACACACCCCACTGGCATCTTTTCTATAGCACCTTACTTGCCCTCATCCCTATTGCGTGTCCATCCCAATTGTATGCCCACGTCGTTACTGAAAGAATCTTCCACACCTGCCTTTGTTGCTAGGGTAACCGAGAAGGAGAAAGCTCCATCACTGAGTTTCTACGGTAGCACTACCTAGCACAGGACCACTGTGTTTTCAAAGTCTGCCTTACTTGTTTGTTTGCTTTTTCTTTTTGATTGAACAAAATAATCCAATACTCATTTCACTCTACTTTGTCCCAAATCTCCTTGCTCATCACTCACAGCGGCATCCCAGACCTTGACAATAAGATTGTGTCACGTCAGAGGCAAAATCAATAGACTTCTCTTGAGGAGGGTTGCTTTGATTAAGCAGAGGGGACCCTAGAGAGCACTGGATCCAACCCCCTTCTGCCAGGATGTGACAGAACATCTCCATTTCACAAGAGGGGAGGGGTTCCCAGGGTTCCTGGAGAGGGCAGGGTCAGCGGTCAAAACACAAACATGTTTCTCTTTTGACTTTGGCAGGACTGTAATTACCCACCCACATAGGCAAGAGATAATGTGGAATCTTTTGGATGGAATTCTTGAAAAGCCAAATTCAAATGTTGAGGATGTGGAAGGGACAGACATTGTTTGTGCGTGTGTGTGTATGTGTGTGTGTGTGTTTGTGTGTGTGTGTGCTCTACTTTTCAAAACAGCATTTGAAAGCCTACCTGATCAGGAAAATAATAAACCCTGTTAGTTTAGAGGTAAACTCATTAGATATTTCTGGAGGCGAATTCACACACACACACACATACACACAAAATGCAGACAGTTCTTGCTTTTAGATCAAAGGAATTCTTGGAGACTGCATCTTTAGAAAGCTGTTCTTCCTGACTAGAGGCCAGGGGCTTGGTTTCCCTGCTCCTGGAGGGTGGCAAGTGAGCTTAACATTAGGGGCCAGAGTTGCTCTTGCCTTTCCCTGTAGGTGGCTTAGTGACACACTTGTTTCCCTAACTGCCTGGGTGAGGAGGTCTCGGAGTGACTATGGTGAGCATGGTGCAGCCTCAAGGGCATCACTAAGAGTCTGCTGCTAGTGTCGGCTCCCACTGTATTTGAAAGCTCCATGCACAGTTCTTTATGGAATCTCTCGTAACCAGGACCCCTAGGGTTCTCTTGGCCCCTGGAATCTCTCTGTCTGCTAAATGTTAGTGATTGCTCTTAACTGCTGCCTCACACTGCCCTGATGTTGCTGGGCTTCCTGTACAGGACTGGAAGGTTTTGGGGGAAACAAGGGAACTGTGACAAAGCTCACAGGACCTGATGTCTGTATAAAGACCGAGGACCCAAATTCAGAAGTTACACTTCTCAGCTGACTGATTTTAGGCAAGGCACTTAAAATCTTTGTGTCTCAGTTTTCTGGCTGCAAAGAGGGCATTGTTCTACTACCTGTCTCAAATGTGTGCGATCAGTTGAGAGAGTTTGGCTCTCTAGCATGCATGTCAAATGCTAGGCATACTGGCCTGTTCCTATAGTCCCAGTGGGAAGAGAAGTAAGGACAAGGTGATCCTTGGAGCTCTATGGCCATCTAGTCTTGCTGAATCATTGATGTCTGGATTCAGTAAGACACAGCCTGTCCCAAAAAATGAGATAGAGAATGATAGGAGATACTTGATTTTAATCTCTAACCTTCATATGCACATACATATATACATGTGCATGCACACACACACATGGCACCACATACACACACATGCACACAAATACAGATAGGCACACAGAAGACAGGCAGACACACACACACACACACACACACACACACACACACACACACACACACACACACTGGGCTAAGCCCGGACTCCATGGCCAAGATTTGCTTTCAACTTAAGTTCTGACATACAGTTGGATGCTTTCAGCCACCATCAATGGCTTCCTTCACCCTACTGTCTAAAACAGAAAACAACAAAACTGGGGCTCATCCTTAAAGCCTCCCTTCCTCCTTACCTCCGACATCCAATTCAGCCCCAGCATCTCCATCCTAACCCTGTAAGAGCTACCCTGCTTCTTTCCCAGCACCCGTCACTCTACCTGGAGCCCTGGAGTCCTTGCCATTGCATGCCTGGCCACACCATCCTCTGTCTCCTGTTCTCCTTTGCTGCTGTCCAGGCTGCTGTTGAGGCAGCCATCAGACAAGTTGTATGACTCTAGCAGAAGACGCTGAGTTCTTAGAGAAAACCCCCACATTCTTAGCAATGGCTAAAGAGTCTCACCCGTTTTGGTGGCCGACCTTCACCTAGGGAGTCTCCTGAATCTGGGAGCATATCTCTGAAAGTAACCTTTCTTCTCAAGACCTTCATCTGCTTCAGAGAACTTTCTTCCTCTGTGTCTTTAGGGTTTAGCCTTCAAAGTTGGCTGTATGGAACTGCCTTCCTCAGCCCTGGCCTCATTCAAATATTATTTTTTGTGACCCACACCAGCCAGCATAAGAGCAGGGATGGTTGTCTGAGTTCCACAAGGACAGGCGCTCTCTGTTACCCGCTTCAGCTCGATGCATGGCAAAATTTCTGCTGCTCAAAAAGTAACGAGCAAACAAATGAATGCCCCAAACTGTTGGCTCAGTAGATCCGAGAACTGCAGTGGATGGATGACGTGAAAAACATCTGTGCCCTGCAGCAAACACAACGACTCTCCATGCTTTATGTTCTTGTCCTACACAATCTGATTCTCCTGTGGACAGAGCTGCGATAGAAACCACCTAGGAATGAACAGAGAGGGGCATTTCTATTCTGTAAAACTCAAATACGGCTTCCCTGTGCTTCCCATGAAGCTCTGATGAAGGCAGAGCAACTGGAAATCTTATCCTGTAAAGGATCCCTCGAAGGGGAGCCAGGCAGCCCACGTTCAGTCTTGCTGTGGTGCACACACAGGAATATACGTAGACTCATTCTCGGTTGCAGAGAAATGATATTTCAAGAGTTCGATTTGGAGACACTCATCAGATACTAATTCAGCCAGTAATTACACAAGGCAACGATGTGGGGCAAGAAGGGCATGAGTGGGTTAGGTTTGTGAAGATAAGAACATTGAGGACATCAAGACCCTGAGCAAGATAGGGTGAAAAGTGTAAGTTATACATATAAATGGAATTAAAGTTAGATACTCACAGAATTCAGTGATTATAGGAGCCTTCATTATAATCTTGTCGAAAAGAAGAGAAAAATCAAGTAATGTAGAGCCCAGGATTATGCACCCGAATCAGTCGGGCCTGTGTTCAAAGCATGACCTTGCTATGTATGGATTTTAAAGTCTTGGTCAAACTATTTAAGCTATGCTTGCAATTTGCCCAAAATGGGAGAGATAATATTATCTTACTTGAATTTGTGATCAAATGTGTACAAAATACAATGCATACGGTATGGTGTCTGGTATACTTGGTATCCCCAAACACAAAATATTTGGGGTTATTTCAATTTCTTATTTTATGGATGAAAACTTAAAACTCGAGGTGAAATGAAGTTGGCTAGGTATCAGGTGACAATGCGGACACAGTCAGGGCGGCTAGGCAGGATTCAGACTTCTAACGTCAAGGAGTGCAGAGAGGGTTCAGTTGGGAAAGTGTTTGTTATGCCAGGCAGGCAGGGGACCCTCAGTGCCTCTGTCTCACACACCCACGTGAACTTGTGTCAGTGTGGGCAGTAGAGATAAGGGATTCCTGGGGCAACTTAGCAGCTACGCTGACTGAACTAGTGAGGTGTGGAGAAGGATGGAAGATGTCTAAAATAAACCTCTTCCTCACCCCCTGCACACACACGCACATACGCTCACACACACCCAGACCAACACCCACATACATTGGAACACATGTGTGCACACACCTAACACATATACATCTGACAACAAAAATTTTCTAAATTCTCTATTCCTCCACCCTGTCTTCTCTCATTTCTGTCTTGCACACACATCCTGAAGGATTTAGCAGCATGTAGAAGAAAATGGAAAACCCGTTCGGAGGAATTTCTGGTCCCAGAAGCATACATATCAAAGTGGGTAAGGTGCAGAATCTACCGTTACTAGGACCTCTCGTTAGGGCACCTGTCCAACCTGACAACCTATATCTTTTAAGTGTATAAAGTATACCTAAAGTATACGAACTGAGTAAGACAAAGAAAAACGCAAAATTCTTCGGTTTTTAGGAAAGAAGTGAGAACGGAGAGTTTAATATGGGAGCTGATACTTCAGGGTCAGGCCAGGGATGGGATCAGAGTCAGCTCTGCAACATTTCATTACAGTTCAGACTTACAAGTCCATGTCTTGGTTCAGTGGGAACCAGAAAGTTTAAACCAAGACCTTGATATAAAGTCTTGATCAAAATTACAGAATGAATAGAAGAATAGCCTTGCTACGGAAGATGTGCTGGTGGATGAGCTCACGTATGGACAGTATGTAAACTTTAACATTTTAATATTGAATTTGTTCCAAGTACATGTGAAGTTCAGTTTGCGGTGGGGGGGGGAGTTTTTTTTCTTTTAAATCAGGAAGCATCAAGCTGAGAAATCAATATAAGATTGGTTTTCATTCAGGAATAATAGTTAAATATCTTCTAGAAATGAATACAGAAGAGCATCAAGAAGGAGGATCTATCAATGGCAACAATTAGACCTGGGAGTAGGCAGGATAACAGAAAAATGATAACTATGCAAATTAAGGTTGTTTAAATTGTTACAAAATACAGGATTTTGGAGGTATGGCTTAGTGGTTAGGAGCACATACTGCTATTGCAGAGAAGTCATGTTTGGTTCCCTGCACTTATGTCAGACAGCTTACATCCTCCCCAAACCCCAGTTGACGGAGATCATATAGTAGCTTAAGGATTCTGTGCACTTCTACACTCGTAATTGCTCACAACATTTGCACATTTGCATGTATGCAAACACACATACACATAACTAAAACAAGTCTTAAAACAATAAATTTAAGCTATTGATGAAAACAATATATATCATATATATATATATATATATCTTAGTGAAAGAGCTAAGCACAATTTCTAGATACTAAGATACTAAAAAACTGAAATGAAAGACTAATAAAAATGGGTTGACTAAAGGTTTAAATTCAGATAAGAGAGAAAGAGAATAGGTAAATATATTTCATAGGTAACTGAACTATGGCAAAGGAAAGATCTAAATTGTAGCATAGAGAAAAAAAGAGATGGAAATATTAACTATGTTAAAGAAATGATAAAACAAAATAAGAAGATTCATCATATATATATATATATATATGTAGTTTGACATGGGAAATGAGCCATGGAGAATTTGGGGTGATGTAGTCATAAGGAATCATTATCAGAAATCTTGAGCACGAGCAAAATTCCTGACCCCTCAGATTTCAGGTCATGATATCATCCATGCAGAAGAGGCCAATATAAACCATAGAAGCAGTGTAATAAAATTTCAGAATGACCAAACATAAAGAAGATCACCGACAGATCAAGGAGAACAGGAAGATTGCTAAGGAAGCCATTTCCAACCAACAGCCAAGAAGCATTGAAGAAATGGCAAAAGTAGGTAAAGCTATTATTGTAGGATTCAATCCTCATATATAGTTCCAATTGATACAGACTAGGAATAAAAAAGTTATTCATGGATACTAAATAAAAAAATTTTCAGTCCATATGAGTTGTAGCTAGAAGTACAATAAAATCCATTTTAAAAAGTAAATATGACTGAATTATAATGGCATAGTTTAGTGGTTCTCAACCTGTGGGTCACAGTCTCTCTGGGGTCATATATCAGACCTCCTCCATATCAGATGTTTGCATCGTGATTCACACAGTGGCAAAATTACAGTTATGAAGTAGCAATAAAAATTTTATATTTAGGGTCACAATATTATGAGGAGATGTATTAAAGGGTTACAGCATTAGGAATGCTGAGAATCACTGGAATGATGAGTAAAGAGATGCTGAGTAAGAACTAGATAAAGGCATGGCTAAGGAAAGTGTCTACCAGACAAACCAAGACTATGTAATTTAGAGAAAGTTCATATAAGAGAAAATTCAAACACAGCAGTCAGTGACAGGTGATACAGGAAGTGATGCCTGGGCTGCCAGGTCCTGAATTTATGAATTAAGGTACTCTTTAATGCAAATGCAGCCAACAAAGAGGAAAGAATATGAAGATAGAAGGCTATCATGATGGATATGGCAGCACACACTTCTAATCTCAGAATTCAGAAGGCAGAAGCAGGCAGTTCTCTGTGAGTTGGAAGTCAGCCAGTTCTACACAGAGTTCTAGGGCAGCCAGGGTTGGTCTTATAATAATAACATAATGCGATCCCATCTCAAAATGTAAAAATAGGACAAAAATAAAACAAAGAAAATTTATCAAATTATCATTTTACCAGAAGATAAGCAAAAAAGGAATACAGTAGGAAAAGAAACCTGCTAAGTATACAGCAAAAATAAGCCAAGAGAAGTAAATCCAAATAATCAATTAATGATAGTAGGAAGTATAAATTCTTGGAATGTGCCTTTTAATGAGAGATAAGACTAAAAAACACATGCAAGCAAAATGGTTGAAGATGAAGGAATAGGGAAAATACAGAATGACAATCAGGCAAATGCAATCAAGTTATAATAGATAAAGAATCAGGTAGGTAGGCCGGAGGGGAAAGCAGTGTTAAGAATAAATAAAATTATCATACTACGTAGAAAAATTTAAAAAATCTTTAAAAAATATCACGGCAATTTTAAATGTGTGGCATGATAAATTAAGCTTTAAAATGTAAAGCAAAAGCTGAGAGAAAAAAAGGCATAAATCCATAGTCATAATAGGTAGGTTTTAATGAACACATCTGGTCAACCAATTTGTAAAAGAGACACAAAAATTATTATGTTCATTTTTGTGCTGAACCTTAGCATGATCTGATTAACACACTAATGAACCTATGTGCTGCTTAGATATACATGTGAAAATTCAAAGATTTGGTCAGGTTTTAGAAAGCAACAAATGTCTGTACATACTGAAGCATTAATATCATTAGATACACTTTCCAGCCACATTAGAAAAGGAAAGAAAGAAAAATCAGCAGCAAAAGAACATTAGGAACTTACCTAATCTACCAATTATAAACCACACTTTTAATTAACTCCAGAGCCAAACAAAGGCAGAGAATCTTCAAATACAGTTACAAATGTATGATAGCGGAGGCAATCAAAGTGTAGGGTGTATCGCCAGCGGGTTCTTATGGGATTTGTGGTCCTATCTGCTTATGTGTCAATCAGGAAGGCTGAAAAGTGGCTGAGCATTCAGCCTTAGCAAGGAAGATAAAACCACAATAATGCAAAGGGAATGAATAGGAGGAATGACGGGATACATGAGCAAAGCAAAAAGCAGAACTACAAAGCCAATTTTGTCATCCAACATGTGCAACAAGAAAGAACATTGTTGCAAGATTAACGAAGAAAGTAAACTGGAACGATTACAGAAACTATGGGATCTCAGAAAACAAGAGCATAAAGGAACAAATCATGCCCAAAACCTGAAAAACTAGACAAAAGGACTTCCTAGAAAATTATAATTTAATGAACTTGATTTGAGAAGGAACAGTCTACCTCCATGGTCTATTACTTGATAAATTAAATGTGTAGTTTGAAATAGGGTTGTTTCATAGCTTGGTCATACTGTATTTAGATGCTGTTGCTTATGAAACAATGTCACCACTATGATGCCTTTACCTGGGGACATAACGATGCAATCCGCAATTATACAAGGAAGCTCATATTTGAAGCCAGATTCTATTCTTAGTATTTTTTAATTAAAAAGTATCATCAGGCTTGGTGACTGCCTCAGAAAGATTCACAGTCTATGAAGATAATTCATACACAGAGGTAAAGACCGTGGTGCAGATCATTCTGAGAACCGTGAAAATGGACATAGCCATCCTGTGTTCTTTTCACCCAGAGTGGCCGCTGAATTGAGGATCTTGTATACATGAGGCAAGGGCCTCATCATCAGAAACCTTATTTTATTGTTGAGAAAGGGTCAGACTAAATTGTCCAGGCTAGCCTTGAACTTGTTATGTAGGTCAAACAGGCTGGAATTTGGAATCTTTGATCTGTCAGGCTCCCAAGCAGCTGGGATTCCAGGCTTTTACCACCATACATAGGTAACACAGTAACTTAGCATCTTCCAAAATTCACCACTGTACTGACAGTGATGATGTCACATTTTGCTTATTTGTATTAAGATATTCAAGTTTTGATTTTGAAACAATTTTGAGCTTAGAATCTCCAATAGCAACACACAAATCCAGTCAAACCAAACCAAATCAAAACTGAAGGGCTCATTCAATCCACCCCCCCCCCACATCAGCAGAAAAACTGTCCCTGATTCAATACCTATAGGGGGCAGATCAAAGAGAAGGATTTCTTTATCATTCTGCCATCTGAGCAATGCATTCCCAGAGCTTGGAAGGAGGAAACAATTTGTCGACAAATGGTCAGAAAACAGCACTTTATTGTCTCACTTTGTCTCCTTGGGCGGCTCTGCTCCGGCCCTGCCACTCTAATGGCCTAAGCTAGCTCTTTCACAGGCTAAGGTGTCTCTGGAAGACTCCAGAACAGTTCCCTTTCATTGAATGCTACTCACAGTCAGATAAACAGCAGACGACCTTTCTCTCTTACTGTCCTGATTTTAAAATAACTTTCCTATCAAGCCAGAATTCTGGAACATGCTCTCTAAGAAAAGCGTGACAAACAGAACACTTGCTGTTCAAATACCTCTACCCAGCTAGCAGTGGTTTAGGGAAAATGACCCAGAGACACTCTACTACCATGTTCTCTCCACTACAGACCATCTTGGGCCTCCAAATAAAGAAAGCTGCCTTTTTCCATTTCACCCTAGCTTTCTTGGCTGTCCATTTTGGCTGTAGATAATGTCAAGTTCGGGTTGGACTGAAGGAAACCTGTATTCTGAACGTACTTTTTCCTCATTGCAGGCATCTCAACCCTGTTATTTGGGAAGAAAATGAATACTATTATAGTAAGTGTTGATGGTAGAGATTTCTCCATGTAGAATATTTTACAGTCCTAAGTGAACATTTCACGTAGTGCCAGAGCAGAGACACTATCTAGATTACCTACTTGCTGGCTGGCTAAGGTCAAACAGAAGTTTAGGAGGATTTTTTTCAGCCTCCAAGCCTTTTTCCTGTCCTTGCTTGGCACATCCATCCATGCATCCATGCATGCATCTATCTATCTATCTATCTATCTATCTATCTATCTATCTATCTATCTATCTATCATCTATCTATCTATCTATCTATCTATCTATCTATCTATC
>NC_022023.1:4079041-4094771 GCF_000317375.1 Microtus ochrogaster
TCTATCTATCTATCTATCTATCTATCTATCTATCATCTATCTATCTATCTATCTATCTATCTATCTATCTATCTATCTATCTATCATCTATCTATACAATTATAGGTAGATCACAACCCAGGAGAACAACAATAACTCAGGCAAACAGTCCATGATCCTCTCAGAGTAGCCCAACATCCCAGTTTCCAGGAACATCCACATGAATAATCGTAAAAATAAAACATGTGTTTATGCTGTTTATTAGAAATGAGCCAGTCCTTTGAAAGGGGATGGGTGCTTACCAATTTACAAAAGACACTTATTCTATCTTTTCTTTCCCCTTTTGCTTCTAGTAGAACTTGAAAGGGACAAGTCGATTCCATCTTTCAGTGCTTTCAAAAATATTCTTTTGTGCAGTAATCAGATAAGATGGAAAAACAGCTGGAAGGAATATTTCAGAATATGCCCAGATTTGAACTCACATGGTATGTTCAGAAGCTCTGGTCCCTAGGAAATTCCTAACCCTCTTAACACCTCTGAACTTTTCTTAAGTAAAATGGCTTTGGTGAGGATTAAAGATCTCTTCAGAATTCCAGGTTCCTATTAAGAGTTTAACCAGTCATAGCTTTAGTACATTAAAAGTCGATTATACTTCCTGATACCTGTTAGATGTTTTTTTAATTAGTTAATCTCAACATAAAAGGATGCTAAGAATCTCCCACTAGTGGGGAGCAGTTGGAAACATTCCTGGGCTTTTTAAGATTCTGTGGGAAATCAATATACATTGCAAAAAAAAAAGTTGAGTATTTAACAGTCAGAGAATGAAAGGCATGGGGCTGGCTCCTCTTTAGAAAATGTTCTTTTCTTTCCTCCTTGTGTGAGTTCCGGATGAGGATCACAGGTCTACAGAAAGCCAGGCAGTGTGACCGTGGTAGAGTCCACTTGAGTAGGCTCTGAGCAGAGTGGGTGGCAAAGGGGAAGCATCACAGGGAAAAAGGAGGAGATCTCCAAGGAAACCAGAGCATACAAACCCTTCCTCTGCATTTCTCCAGGGTGAGAAGAGCCTTGCTACCTGTCCTCTGTACGTCTCACTGGTGTGGGATACATTCAAGGTCCTTGGTGCCTTCCATAACGAGATTCTCAACAGACGAGCTGCACAATGTAGCGATGTACATGAATTCTGCCTTCTTTGCACCTGGCTGAATATTTCATACTTAAGAAAGTGTATAAAGCTTGGTGGCCTTGGTGTTTGTTTCTTTTCCTGGGAGCTTACTTCTTCAGCCTGAAAATCTCACAATTAAGAGAAGAAGGGCTTTGATACTCAGTTTCAACTTCGAACTGTAGTTTATTTTTAACCTGCTATCTCATTAATTTGCAGATTGGATTTACCATCTTATGTGTTTAACACACGCTACTTTCTGAAAAGAAATCTGAAGCATTGTTTTCCATAAAATGCTAGCCTCAGAGCTAACATTTCATTTCGGCCTTGACATCAGCCCTAGCTTATCTCCAGATAAAATCCTTTTACTTGAGTTCAAGGGATCAGAGACAAGGAGCATCTTCATTACTTTTCCTGTTGCTGTGGCAAGTTGTGTGCCACATGACCAAGGAAAGAGGAGTTGACTTTGACTTAACAGTTCTAGAAAGAGGAGAGTAGCACATCATGGTGGCGAAGCTCACCGACGTGCGGCAGCCATGGTATCAGGAGGTACCAAGGAGGCTGAGAGTTCACATTCTCACCTGCAAGCAGAATGCAGAGAGCACATAGGAGGAAGAGGAAGGAACTTAGCCACATGCAGAGCTCACTGCCAGGGACAGGCCTGCTCCAGCAAGGCTCCACCTCCCAAGAGCTCCCCAAGCTTCCCAAGCAGCACCGCCAACTGGGACCAAATGTTCCAATGTGGTAAAATGGTAAAATGTGGAAACATTTCTTCTTTAAACCACCAGAAGGGATGAGAAGAGAACAATTGGAAAGTGAGTCTTCTGGGTTTTGTGATTGTAAACATCTTTCAAATGGCTAAAAGGTTTTATATAAATTTTTACAATTGATGGAACACTGACTTGCTAGACACAGTCAATGAGATGTTACTTTTACTTTGTATGTCTTAGCAATTATTAAAGGCTGTTCCCATAATTTCCCCAACTACTGTTTATCATAATTCAGTGAAAGAGGTATTATTGACTCATGAAAGGACAGTGACTATGTCCGTGTGTCAATGTATTCCTCAAGCCCTACAGCTCCTAAGTCCCAGAGGCTGAATCAAACTCGACATCTGTCTGTAAACTTACACTCAATAATGCTGTAGTGAGATTGGCCCATGGCATGAGCTACTTAGGCAGCAAAGACATTCCTCATTCAAGCTGGCATTGACTCAGCTGTACCTCCTTGTCTTTCCGAGCTCCCGGGAAAGGAACAGACTTTGCATGTCTTGTGTGGGTAAGGGTAGATAAGAATGGCTTCCTTCCACACGTGGCTCAATGTACAGAGCACGCCACGGGCCCAGGTGCATATCGCTGTGGGTGGGAAGGAGAGATGAACACAGGGAAGGCAGGGAACGTCCTGGACCATACAATCTGCCAAACCAAGTTATCCTTCCAGGCAGAGCGTCTCTGCATTTGATCACACCGTGTCCATGGTTTGGAAATCTGACACCATCCTACAAATGCGGCATTCCTGTTGTTGATCAGATACTAATCCCAGGTTTGTCTTCAAATTGCTTTATGCAAAAATGCAGATGAAAGAGAAATTTCATTTTCGAGCTGAGTAAGTTTCAGGGCTTAGCTGAACTCTTTTTTGCTAAACACACTCTATGCTTACTTTTCTAAATATGCTCACAGACATGGTGTGAGACTTATTCTTAGTCTAAAAATCCTGATGGTCACAGTTAAAAAAGTCCCCTGGGTGAAGGACAGCCACAAAGTCTGGCCACGTTTATTCAATGATTCCAGCCAAGGCCCACAAGTCCAATCTACCCTTTCTGCTTAGCCACCATTTGTTGAAACAGTCATTGCATCATCGACACACTAATTGATGTTCTGTATGTTCCCACAGACCCTTGGAAACGCATCAGAGAGCAGCAGGGCCAGCCATCATGACGCTTGCATTGCTGCTGGGGTGGCTGCTCCAACTGCTTTAATGTCAACATGTGGAGAATAATTTGCCATCGAAGGAAAGGAGCCACTAGAGTGTTCTTTTTTTTTTTCTTATCACAAAGTAAATACCACAGTATATTGAATTAATTTAAGGAGCAACATTCTAGGGAGGACAAAAATATGACTTTCCACTCTAGCTACACATCAAAACTATATGAGTTTGAAAGAGGCCCCCACTTCCACCATTCTCTGTCTTGTGAATGCACTCTATATGTGTATGTATATATATATATGTATATATGTATACATATATACATATATATACACACACACATACACACATATGTGATGAACATCATTTCATTTCATGGTAGACTAGACAATGGTCTGTATTAGGGTGAAGAAGGTCAAGGAATGACAAGGGTAGTGGGGATTGCATGATGAATGTACATCATGTGCACACATGAAAATGCCATAAAGAAACTCATTACTGTATCCAATCAAAATACATGAAGAAAGAAGATATTCCATGTCATGTATGTTTAGGAGAATGCAAATTAAAACAATGAGTTACTACTTGATGTCCATCAGAAAAAGGAATTGAAATTGACTCAATTATGATTTGGTAAAGGAACTAGCTACCTAATTTTTACTGGGATTGTATTGTGATGGTTTTTGGTAAGGTCCTTCTATGTGTACTTGATTACAGGACTTTTAGATCTTCTTACTTTCTATATGTTTATTAATAATACTGCAATAAACTCACTTCTATATGGCAATTTTCTCATCTTTACAATAGCTGTCATAGCATTTAATTAAAAACTATGACAGTATAAGATGAAACATGCCTGAAACAAGGCCTAGTAGAGAGACAGCACTGGTGGTGGGCAATTTTATGTGTTGACTCTGCCCAAATCCCCAGTTATTCAAACAAAGTGAATGCAGGTACTTCTGTGAAAGCATTGGCTAGCTACGACTGATGGCGACAACTGGTTGGCTTGGGTAGGAGATATTACCTCTGACATTCTGAGGGAACTTGATTCAATCATTTGAGAAGCTCACGAGGGGTTTAGAGGCATAGCTAAAGGAAAGTTCAGAGCTGTGGAAATCTGCATTTACCCATACCCACAGGGCAGCTGGAGCCACCCAACACCCTGATTGACCCATCTTGACCTTACTCAGCCAGGTGCCATCACAGGGTAAATCAATATTTGGTGACAAGTCTTAGGCAGATAGAGAGAAAATAATAATCTCCCCAGGACCCAGCTTTTATTGCTGATGAATGTGAAGAAGGTGGCATCTGACTAGCAGACAGTGTCACAGAGACAGTCACACACCACGCTGACATTAGCCTGGGAGAGGGCACTTAGGTTCTGAATTATGGTCTCCCATTGTTCCTGTTAGCATTTCTGCATATCCATTCTTAATAAAATATGTGAGAGTGCAATAACTAATTAAATACAGAATAATGTCCCAGGAAGAATAGAACTGCTTTAGATAACCCAAAGGCAGCCTTTCTCCGGGCTATGTGAAAAGTATTCATTGTAGACTTCTGATTCTGGAAATATAGAGAATCAGGGAGTTTGCTATAAGTCTGTGTCTCCTAGTAATGTTTTGTACATTGGTCTTATTGAAAATCTTCACAAAAGCTGTTTACTCACAACATTTGGGTGTGAGAGAACATTAAATGGACAGAGAGATTAGCTTAACTATACTAGGAGGAAGAAATGAGCTACATGTACGTGCATGCACATGCGTGTGTGTATGTTTGTGTGTGTATGCACACGTGCAAGTGTGTGTGTTTTCGATAAGAGAATTAAAAAATAGTAACATATCATAACAGCTGATTTTGCTTAGTTACCGAATGAAACAAATAAAAAAGAAGGGATTAAGATGATTCTACCTCTGATGATTAGATGGCATTAAATCTTTCGGCTAGTAAGAAGATATAATTTTTGTTGTGGTTGAATTATTATGAGGTATTTGAAGGAAAACTGGCAGACTTTGTATAATTTGCTCTGGATTCTAGTGGGCCAAGAGGACTTATGTTCTAATTCTTTTGTGTGTAGCAAAATTAAGATACTATAAAGAGAAGAAAGTGTGAAATGTTAAAACTATACTGATACTGAAACCAAATGACTGGTTAGGGTCCCTGGTAAGACAACTGCCACAGACTTTGGAGCAAGGTCCTAGAAGGGTGAGCAAACACAGATTGTCTGGGAAGGAAAGATCCCAGTTCAAGTCCCTAGGATTTCTACTAACAGAGAGCAATCAAATGTCTCTACATCAGATGGCAAGACACATAGGGAAACAGTCCATCACGAAGCTGTAGCGCTTATCTTTTCCTGCTGGGAAAGTTACCCAGAATGCAGCAGAGAGGGGCAGGGACACACTTGCAAGTAAAGTACGGAGATGCGAAGGGTGGGTAAGCCTATGCCTTCTCCATAATTGGAGTCCCAGAGGGAAACAATGGAACAGAGGAGAAACATTCTAAAAGAAAAGGACTCTAAGCCGGGCGGTGGTGGCACACGCCTTTAATCCCAGCACTTGGGAGGCAGAGGCAGGAGAATCTTTGTGAGTTCGAGACCAGCCTGGTCTACAAGAGCTAGTTCCAGGACAGGCTCCAAAACCACAGAGAAACCCTGTCTCGAAAAACCAAAAAAAAAAAAAAAAAAAAAAAGAAAAGGACTCTGCATTTTCCAGACTGACAGGAAGTGGAAACTCTCAGATCGAGAAGCATAAAATTTATTAGAGAGCATAAATGAAAAGAAATGCATCCTTCCAGCCAAGAGGACATGAAAGTACAGAATGTGGAAGCCAGGAGGACATCTTAAAGCAAGGAAGAGGAAAGAGCAGCAGCCTGGGGTGGAAGAGGAGACAGGTTGGGAGGAAAAGTGATGGAGCCGACATGGATGCAAAAATGACTTTAAAACATCAAGAGAAAAACATTGTAACTCGTGTGTCCAGGGAACAAGGCTTAAATAAAGACAGCTTTGGAAAAAGCAAAAGCTTACTTCACTACAGGCTAAGTGACAGTCCTTGGCTGGAGCGGCTTCCATGGCCATATTTCAGCAGCAGAGCAAAGTGACTTCAGAGGGAAGGCCGAGAGGTTAAGAAGTCAAAGGAAATATAGTAGCAGGTGTGTATGGGAGCTGACAGAAATACTGCCCGTATGTGCCGGTAGTGAAGCATTATTTCAGGGATCATAAAAACCAAACTGAAATAGTAAACAGTAACCGCCCCTGAGTCGAGGGAGAGATGATCAAAAGTAAGATAACAGGGTGGGCATGGTGGAATGTTTCTGCAGTACCACTTCTCGGGGGGTGGGGCCAGGGGAATTAGGAGTGAAGCCACCTTGAGCTACAGAGTAGAACAAGCTTAATGTCAGCCTGGGCTGTATGAGAACCATCTCAATGCAGAAAAATAAAAAATAATAAACCAAAACTAAGCAACTCAGATACTTCCAAGTTCTCATCTTTCAGAGGAATTAAATATTAATATTATACTGTGCTTCATTTGTATGATAAAGGGGAACCTCCTAAGAGTCAATAGAGAATTTATGTGCTCCAGAGCACTGGTGTGTGTGAGGGGCATGGAATGGATGGGTCAGTACCAGTCAGCTCAGCAGCTCAAAAAACGGTGAGGGATCAATGCCGGAGAAAGAGGAGAAACGAAGGATAAAATCAGCTCGTTCTCAGTGTCCGCAACCTAAGGAGGAAAACACTGACAAAGAATGATTAAACCCCATCGCATAGTCGATGCTGTAGTATGCTGTCTAATTTCAAAACATGGAGAAGGTGAGCCAATATGGAGAAAATATAAAGTCTTCACACATTTGAAATGAAAAATAAAGTATTTCTAAAATGCTCATGGTACCAGAAGAGGCAGCAACATTTAAAATATAACTGAGGAAACGCATAAGGACAAGGACTAAGGAGACGGTGAAAGGTACTTGTAGCAAGCCTGGTGACCCGAGTGCTAACCCCGGGACGCACAATCTAGAAGGATAAAATCGGCTTTTGTAAGGTGTTGTTCTCTGAGTTCCACATATGAACACCCCGCCAATAAACAAAGTGCAAATTAAAATAATTATTTTAGCAGAAGTGAGCAACGACAAAAATCGTAAGTGCAAGACATTGTAGATTTTGGCTAATGTGACACTAAAGAGGAAGTTTTAGATCTCAGTGTTTCTGTTAGAAAACGCTTACAGACTTAGCAAGATGGCTCAGCAGACAAACGTGCTTCCTATATAATCCCATTGGTCTGAGTTCATTCCTCAGATGCCACATAAAGAAGGAAGAGAGAAGTAAGTCCAGAAAGTTGTTCTCTGACATCCACATGCATGAGGCATGCCATGTGTAGCCACAAAATGCACACACACACACACACACACACACACACACACACACACAAAATAGATTTTTAAAAGATGGCTTATAGTGAACAAGGAAAACATCCAATGTCGCAGACTCATTAGAAAGTGGCAGAGAGAAAGAAGGGACACACCATTACATGTAAAAACAGTGAAGAGGAAACAAGAAGATGTTAGTTAGAACTTGAAAAGATCAATATAACAGCTACAGCCTTCAGAGTTGATCAAGCAAATTATATAATAAACACTATTGGGACTGAAACCCCAGATAGAATAGGAGACAAAGCTACAGACCCAGATGGACAACTTTATAATATACATGGTAACATCAAAGTGTAGACCTGGCTACTATTTCTCTTTTTCCGAGAGGAAAGTTAAAGGTCACCATGTTATCATAGGGCAAACAAGGAGAAAACCTTGAAGACCCAAGGCCAAATCTGTCTTTAACTGCCTACCTTTTAACCTATAACTCACAACCAACTTCTCAAAGCAAGTAGTTAAAACACACACTCTGGAGTTCAAACAAGTTATAGAGAGGGTAGCAAAGCGCCACCTGCAAATATTTGACCTGCCAAATAGCAAGAGAAAGGGTTAAGTAGACTGGAGGATTCTAAGTGGATATCTGCCGAATTTCATCTTTCAGACCTTGGAAACTAGTTTCTTTCTGTGCATGCATGCATATGTGTTTGTGCGTGTGTTTCTAATGTGTGTTACTATCTGGGAGTGTAAGCATACACATGCCATGATGTGTGTGGAGCTCAGAGCATAATATCTGTGGCTACCCTAGTCTCTTATCTTCTGTTGTTCACCATCGTGTAAGCCAGACTGCTTGGCTCACCAACTTCTGGAGATTCTGTCTTGGCTTCCCTTCTTGTCATAGGAGCGCTGGGATAACAGACATGTGTTATTGCACCTAGAATCCTGGGGTCTTGGAGGATTTCAACTCACATCCTTAGACCAGCACGGTGAGTATTTTATACATGGAGCCATATCTCTAGCGTAAAATCTTCTCAATTTCACCATTTTAATCCCTTCATTGTCATTTATTATCAAGTCTCCACACATAGCTACCTACAGGCTAATCTCTGAACATCTTTCCTTCTAGTTCTTAGCATCCCTCAGCACTTACAGTTGAACTCAAAATTCTTTAATTTAACTACTATGTACACAAGGCCTTACTTAGAGGTGCCAAAGGTCGTATCAGACAGAAAGGAACTTTCTAAAATGACCATAAAAATCTCAGACCTATTGTGCACGACCAGATCTGTAGGAAGTACATGTGTCCTCTGCTGGTTTGAAAATACACAGAAGGAAAAACAGAAATACGTCTGTGTTTAGTATTTAATAGCCCCGACGTGGGCAGCAAGTTATCATGGGATTCTTGGGAAAGAAGCTGTTCACTGACTATGAAGACAGACATGGAGAGCTCAGGAATCTTCTCAGAGTGTCGAGCTAGGCATTATCAGACATTCAAGCTGCACTGGCCACGTCAAACCATTCACACCTTGGCTACTTTTCCTCATCGCCCTCTTTGGCACAGGAAGGAAACCCCATAGCGACCTTGGGCAGCAAACTATCTCCATTTTGATGGGTAAGAGAATGGTAATTTTGAGCTGGCATACCTTGCTTTAAGATTCCTATAGATGGCAGAGCTAGACTTGCGGTTTGAGTCTGCCTGGAAAGGCCATGCTCAGAAAATTGTGTCGTTTGTGCCACAGAATACCACCAGAAGAGGAGATCTTACTTCCTCCTTAATTTTTTCTCCGTTCCTGCAGGCCTATCCTAATCAAGGAGACTCCCCATCCTGACCCTAACTCTTCTTACAGCCAACAGGGTTTTCTACTTCCTGCCCGGCTCGTCACATCCATGTCTGAGGTTGTCATTCTGTCAGTTTTTATTCCCATTCTCGCCACCTGGGCTCATGCAACCTTCCCCCTGGGCTTTCCATCTGGACCACAGCGATTCTCCCCTTAGAGCGTTCGTTCCCATTGACTTCAAACATCCCCTGTGCAGAAGTGAGCCTCCCATCGCCACCCTTCCTACTGAATTGTAAGGCTCCATGGCCATGGAGCCTACAAAACCGCCTGGGCTGTGTTGAAGGATGTGGGGTTGGGTGCCGAGGTGCTCACCCAAGTCAACAGAGTCATTGTTTCAACCCATTGCTGCTTCTTCTGACAGAGGCCTTTCTTTCCATCTACTTCCTCAGCAAAAACAAGGGTTTCAGGAGACCTGTGGTGCGATTACTCATGTTCCTTGGACATGCCTGTGCACGAGAGTGTGCAACACTACACTAAATCATCTAGAACGCATACCTTTATCTCTGGTACCTAGGGTCAAACCACAGGACTAGTAGTAGGCACTCCACAGATATACAGGAAATGTTTGGGCAACAAATGACCAAGCAGTGAACTCCTTCAAGGCAGGGCTATACTTCTTATGTATACTAAGCTAGTAGGTGCTGTTTAATGTGTGTTAGCTAAAAGAATAAATTAACCAACTGAGATGGAATGAATGTACAGGATGTAGTCAACGCTATTGGACTGGTGACTTCTATTTTATTAGTAGCAACTAGAATGGCAGTCTCCCACCTTTGACTCCTGGCACACAGTTCCAAGCTATCGAAGGATGTTTAAGGAAACTAGAACTGGAGATTTTTTTTTTGGACATTTCAAAAGGCTAAAAGATAACTTGTACTCAAGGGAAGGTTAATTAAAATGACAAATTGCTTGGCCTTTGGGTGGAATATACCTAATTAGTACATGATAACCTATTTATTGTGTCTTATGACCTGATCGACTGATGTATGTCTTTGATTAATAAAAATAAGGGGATAAATTAGTCCCCACCAAATAAATTCAGGTGATCTGACACATTAAATCCTCACAAGCAGAAAGCCACACATTCAAAGGTATCTGCCACTTCGCCTCTCTCCGTGAGGGAGCAGGTTGAAAGAGGAGGCGAAAAGGCCAGTTCATCTCAACTTGATTGGGACTTGTAATTGACCTTCACTTGGAGATCTGCCTTTTGGTGTTTTTCCTCTCCCTTTAGAATGAGGAGACCGATTCTAATTAAAAACTCTGGGAAGCAAGTTTTCTTTGCCTTCTCCATTTTTTAATAGCTAATGAGGCCCAGGGAGGGTAGGTGACCTTCCAACAATTGCCGACCACACCACAGCCATCACTGGAACTCTCCTTTCTCAGTCCCAAGCCAGCCACTTAGTTCACATGGATAGTAGTTTCTCCTGATGTAATGAGGAAGAAAAAGTCCACAATGATAGTTTAACTATTGGCTCAACAAATATTTACAGTGCATATACCTACCATGTGTCATTTGGGCTATGAGGACTCCCACTGGAGCAATGAAAGAGGGTCAAGATTTGAAGACCGACTCCAGGGATTCTCAACCTCATTTCTTCTTATACCACGCCATTGCCCTTTTCACAAACCTGTACCTGTTTCTCACACAGAGACCAGGTACAAATATACTTAGCTTGCCTTTGTAAGCATGCCATAGCAGAGTCTACCAACCTGGCCTTCACAATGTTTGCAGGTCCTTTCAAGCTCTAGCTATGAGCAACGTGTGACTTCTTCTCAACATAACACCCATGTCCTTGTCTCTGTCTATGTTCTACTAGTTTGAAAGGGCTCATCCCCCTGCTGTGGAATAACCCTTCTGTGAAAATGGGATGCTGTCATTGTGAATAAAAAGCTGACTGGCTGATAGCTAGGTGGGGTTTTCATGGCAGAGGGAATGCTGGGAAGAAGGGCAGAGTCTGAGAAGTCACTTGCAGATGCAGAGAGAAACAAGATGAATGTGCCGTGTTAAAAGAAGGTACTTCTACATGGCAGGGAGTAGATAAAAAATATAGTTAATTTAAAGTGTAGGAGTTTGCCAGTAACAAGCCTGAGCTATCAGCCAAGCATTTATAAATAATAGTGTCTCTGAATGGTTATTTGGGAGCAGCTGCCGAGACCCAGAGAAACTCCACCTACAATCTCCCCCTCTTTACTTTGTCTTCTTTTGGGTGAAATGCTTTCCCTGAACCTATAAAGCTCTTTACCTTAGTCTGTCTGCTAGACATCCTACATATCCTAGCCTGTGTCTACTACTAGACTAGATTCCACAGAGCAGGATCAAGTGTTTCTCATCTGTCTATCATTATGAAACATAACCTCTATAGATCCCATGTGCTGCCCCTGACTGGGTGCCAGGTATTACTTCCAAGGAAATGGCTTTTAGTTTATTTGATTCTGGTAGCAAACCATAGAGAAGATTTCAAGGGTACTTAGATTCACAGGTAAGACTCAAAACTCAATGGTACTTGGTACAAAGGTGTTACTACATTTACAGATTCAGGTGTCAATAATAATCACCCCTCCTCAATGAGAGGACATGTAAAACAAAGCCTCAGTGATGACACGCTTGTATGTATCTCACAAAAATAAAATCATTATAAGAAACTGGGAAGGTCTGAGTATTCTTTGGACACAGAGAGGCTGGGATCAAAAGAGAGGAAACTTACACATGACAAATAAGATAGTGAACTAGAAAGACATTGCATGAGAATGTGGCTCACGCATCTGGAGATCTCTTCTGGAGGCAGAGAGGGAAGGCACAAATGTTTCCTCCAATCGCCTCTCAGTCTGACTGTCTTGAGTCCTGAGGTGTCCTTGACCGTGATGGGGTATCTATAATTGTCTGAGACTGCCAAGGAGTAGGCTTTTTTTTTTGATACACTTATAACTTATCCACTGTAGTTGGTGATCTCATTTCCTCATCCCCATAACCTAAGGGTGATGGAAAAGCAGACCAACAGCACTGAAGAGCACTTAATATCTACCAAGAGACCACAGCAGTGTCCACCAGTAGCGAGACTTTCTGTGTGGCCGCTGTGCTTGCTGTGAAGACCACAGATACGAACTCATGAGTGACTGGACAGGAATTACTTCACTTCAATATCAGGTTTGGAAATAGAAAAAAATTACATTTCTTTTTGTTTGTGTGTGGCCTTGGTGACAGAGCTCATGTAGGGGAACACTGAGTTACAGGACACTGGGTAGCTGTTTTCTTGTCGTGCTCCTATGACATCATTGCTGCCGAATGTCAGAGTTTGGGAGTTCAAACGTTCTCTAAATTGTAATCACAGCAAAGGACACATACTCCATTTGTCACGGCTCGGTCCAGGCTTTAGCTAATGAACAAAATGTTATTTTTCCTCACTCTGTTTCATTCCGGAACTATCACACTCCCAACTTCTACTTTATTGGTTTAGAGTAAATTATTCAGCCCTTCATTACCACACTATGAATGTTTAATTTTTGTCCTGATATTGTCACAGAGAAAGTGGCCCTCACCTTAGCCGCTTCTGCCTCTGGTGTGGTTCATGTGCGACTTGCACAGAGGCCCCAAGAACACACACTTAACTTCTCTCCTAAGAGCCAGCGATTAAAGTGAGGATTTGTGACATTCTGGCACATTTAGGAGAGAAAATGTTTTAAAATCATTTCCTAGAAAAGAAGAAGTCATTCCAAAAATGTAAAGATGTAGAAGATTTTTGTTTTTTAATGAGAAGTGCATACAAGAGAGCTAAGTGTCCTTTTAGTTAAGGTAAGGGATAGAGAAGAAGTCTGTTTAGAGAACAAGACTCTCTGCTATGCTGGCCCACTGACCACATGGATCTATTTAGTTTTACAGCTCCCACCCTGCACTTCCTGATATGACTCCCAGCCCCTTAAAGCCCTCTGTTGAACGGTATGGCTCGGCTGTATTCCTGCCTACATAAGAACACTTCCAATTTTAAACATGCTCCAAGCCATGGGCTGTCCAACTACTATGTGTATATTATAATAAAGTCTACTTTATTGGACATTTTTACATACGAGAAAATAGAAATCCAGAGGAGTCGAACACACATCCCAACAGGCAGGAAGGAGATTTAAAAACAATGCTTGTCCCAAGGACTCCTGGTTTCTGATGCTGTATTCTGACTGTGTTCGAAGCCCCAGGATCAACACATACAATAGAGCCTTAAACACACTTCTGATAGAAGGTCAAGCTGTGTAAAGCACTAGAGTTGCCTGTAGCAAAAGCCAGCTTTCATTTCATGTGGAAAGTCCTTCAGAGCCACTAAGAGAAGAGTCAGGCCTGCTCATCGGCACTTCATTGTCCACTGTCTCCACGGCTTCTGTCTGCTGCAGCGGTTTATGGCTGCCTGGCCTACCTCAGGGTCTGCTGCCCACTGAGCATGCCTGATTCACTTTTAGTGATCAAACGGACTCTGCAGAATGACACGCACCAGTGATCTGTACCGCTATTGCCATGCAGCACATCCCTGACCTGGTAAACGGACCTGCATTCCAACTGCAGTTTATAGACTGCAGCCCTGCTGGTCCGACACGGAAGATAAATCAACGCATAGGAAGTTATCCGTTAGGTGCTTAGTTACTGGATACAGAGATGCCCATGGTCCCTTCTAAGTGTGTGAGTCCATGCCAGGCCTCCAAGGAAAGTGATGGGGCTGTGTGGAGGAGGATGCTGGCTGAGAGTGAGGGAAGGGAATTCAGAAGTAGACAGGCGTCCAGTGACTGACTGCATTAGGCTCTTTATCGGCCTGTCCAGGGTTGGTATTGCATTCTGCTTCCTTTAAGTTGCAACATACCTTCCTGGAAGGAAACTCTGAAGCCTGAAGACTCATGCCTTCCCCAGGTTGTCTAAACAGTAGCACGGGCCTGGCAGAGAAGAGTTTCTGTCTTGCCTGGCTGTCTGCAAGTTGTGAAGGAAGCCCCAGGGATGCAGCTTTTGTGATTCAGAGCCCACATTAAGGTGGTTTTTTTTTTTTTTTGATGATGCAGCTGCCCTGGAGATACTCATGCTCCTGCCCGTGACCTCTGTAAACTCCCTGGTTCACTAAGCTAGATTTGGGTGGAATCATCTTTCTCCGTATGTCTGACCTGGAGTGGATAGTTCTATGCTCACATCTTCCCAGGAAAAACATCATCCAACAGTTAAGTTCTCTAAGAAGTATTGGCTCGATTTCACGAGCTCCAGTTCTGAGGCCAACTGGACCATAAATAAGGCCTGAAGGCCTAGTGCAGTAGGAGCAAACAGATAATATATGAAATTTTTCTGGATTCCGGGAGGAGAAGACCTTACAAATTTGCTTCTGCTCTCAGTTCCCTGGCTGGAATCTGAGTCTAGCTCCTCCTGTAGGTACCATGCTGAGACTACAATCTAACACGGAGCACAGATGTGCCCTGATTAAGAGTTAGCATTGTCTAAGCTTCACCACTGTCTCCCACATACGGACGGCCTAGTATTGTTTCTGTGGCACTTGGCAGTAGGACCAGGATCTATGCCTGTGTCGTGAGCTAGCTTATTGGAGCCCATGCCCTGTAGTGGGATGCCATGCTCAGCCTTAAGGTAGGGGGAGGATACTGGTCCTGGCTCCCATTTAAAGTGTCAGATTTTGTTGACTTCCCATGGGAGCCATTACCTATGGGGAAGAGTAGATGGGGAGTGGGATAGGGGGGAAGTAGGAGGACAGGAAGAGGGGTGGAGGAGAGAACTGTGGATGGATTGTAAAATGAAATTAAAAAAAATAAAATAAAAAGAGTTTGCATTGTCTTTGGAACAGGCGATTAAATAAGATAAAACCATCCCCAGCTAGATGGACAAATTGCCCAAGAGTGGGTAGCTCACCTGTCCATAGGCACCACTTCTGTCTCACAAGCTCCCCACGACTGAACCCTACTTTAAATAGCCAACCCTAACCCTAGTCTGGATGTTTCTCAATTAGGCTTGGTTTGCTACATATGTTGGGGTGCCTAAGACTTTAAAAAGAACATTTGTCTATCATCTATATCTACCTACCTACCTACCTACCTTACCTACCTACCTTACCTACCTACCTACCTACCTACCTTCCTATTTATATATTTATTCTTTGTATGTGCACACACATGCATGTGCCATGACATGTATGTATAGGTGAGAGGTCAAGGGTGGAAGCTGGTTCTCTCCTTAAACCATGTGGGTCTCAGAGATGAAATTCAGGTTGTCTGGCTTGACCACGCATGTCTTTTTCCTACGGGCCATCCCACCAGTCCCGACACTCCCCGATTCTACGTCTGTTCATTTGGCTCTTCCACCCTTGCTACTCTGTCTTCTCTCATGCCTGCCATTCTTTCTCACCAGGGACTAAGCATGTCCGGAAGTTGTGTTTATAAAAATACCTTCTAGTGAGAGTATTGAAGACCCTACGGCGGGGCTGGTTTTTTTTTTTTTTTT
>NC_022023.1:4095778-4120232 GCF_000317375.1 Microtus ochrogaster
TTGGTTTCTAGCCACAAATAAAGGTCAGTGAGTCTTTATTTTGATATCCTAAAGAAGCTAAATAAGAAGGTGAACCCAAAGAAAAACATATAGCTATCCTCCTGGGTAGGGGAAGTAGACAAGATTGCCAGGCAAAAAATCGGGATTTTTTGTGACCCTTGATCATGTATATGTATGTTCCCTTGCAGGCTTGTGTGGTGGCATAACAAAGCATTTTCTTGGCTCTACACTGTCTGGATTTGTGTCTTGGCTCCAACAGATAAGACCTGGGTATGTGTCTGGGAGAATTTATTTAGTCACTCTCTGTCTTAATATGAAGAGATAATAGAAATTACTTGTTTATCAGTGGGTTGGCACAGGGAACATGTGTGTATCCCTTTACAAATAATTAAGGCAGGTTGGATATGAAAGGGAATTTACCAATGAATTCACTGTTAAATCCAGAGTTTGTGTCTGCTTTTAATCTGTATGGCCCCAATCTCTTCGTCTCCAAACAGCAGCTGTCCTATAGGGTGCGTTAGCAGCTGTCCTATAGGGTGTGTTAGCAGCTGTCCTATAGGGTGTGTTAGCAGCTGTCCTATAGGGGGTGTTAGCAGCTGTCCTATAGGGGGTGTTAGCAGCTGTCCTATAGGGGGTGTTAGCAGCTTTCCTATAGGGGGTGGCAGCAGCTGTTCTACCTATAGGGAGTGGTAGCAGTGCAGCCTCTGTCTGTGCTTCTGTCTGAGCATCCTTTTCAGCAGATTACACCTTCATAGTGACTGACAGATACAATCGAATTGTTTTTAAAAACCTGATCACGGAGAGCCACCACTGCGCTAAAAGAACAGATTCTCTGAGCAGATTTTAAGTGGATTGTCCTAAATCATGTAGTGAGTCAGATTACCCCACTATGATCAGTAGAGTGAAGTGGGATTCACCTCTGCATGCTGTGAATATGTTTTGTTACCATGGGTTAATAAAGAAGCTGTTTGGGCCAATGGCTTAGCAAAATATAGCCAGGCTGGAAGATATATATATATGGAGAGAGAGAGAGAGAGAGAGAGAGAGAGAGAGAGAGAGAGAGAGAGTAGGTGGAGTCAAGGAGATGCCATGAAGCTGTTGAAGGAGAAAGACACACATCAGAACCTTACCTGGTAAGGCAGAACCTCTAGGTAATGAACAGATTAATGAAAATTAATTAATTTAAGAGGTAAGAGTTAGTTAATAAGTAGCCTGAGCTAGTAAAAGGCCAAACAGTATTATAATTAAGGTAGTTTCTGTGTGATTATTTGGGTCAGGGCAGCTGGGAAACAAATAAGCAGTCTCCACCACAGTAGAATCTCCCTTCTTGTGCCTCACCGGCAACCTAGATAGGCAGGAACTAGAACCTTTAAGGCAGGGCGGCTAGCATCTCCTGTCTTTTTGAGAACTGCTATGATATATTCATTTATTCAACAATGAAGTCAGCATATGGTGAAGAAACCATCCATCAATCCAGAGCTTGGAGATGCGCACAGGATGAGAGTCACAACAAACAAATCTCCACACAGATAAATACACAGAACTAATTCACTGCATCATGGGAGAAATATATAATAGATAGGAATGTGTGTGGTGTGGGAAGAGAGAGGAGGAATGCGGGGAGGGGAAGGGAGAGGGATGGGGAGAGAAAGGAGGAGTGAGAGGGGAAGGAGGGAGAGAGAATGAATGAGTGCCCGAGGTGTGACTCTCTGATGGTAAATAATCCTGAACATGAATCCCGATTTCATGCTACATGTGTCCTGAATTATGTCCTCCAAAAAATTTCATCTGTTGAAATTTCCAACCTCTGGGATATTGGAATATGGTTGCTTGTAGAGATAATATCTTTTAAAGAGGTGATTGAATGAAATGAAATCTATATGGTGGGCCTGAAACAATTGTGACTCGTCTCTTTATGATAAAAACACAGAGTCAACTCTCACGTGCATCCATAGAGATAGGAAACATTTGTACATAGCTGAAGCATGTGTCTGCAGGCCTAGGAAGGAAGATGAAACCCAAGCTAACGACATCTTGGGCTAGCCCAATATGTATGTATGTATATATATATATATATATATATATATATATATATATATATATATATATATATATATATATCCACACTGTCCTAATATACGGACTCTCCTCATGGGTTATGTTATAGTTAGTGATAAACATTTCTCAAGTAGTGTTATTATTTATTATAAAAATGATAATCATACATTGCTAGATACCAGGGAAATAGGTTTATATAGTTCTACTTTTTTCTCTCTACAGACGTTGTAAGAGAACCACTAACTTCTACCCATCCTGGATTATATTTGGAGAGGAAATGCCCCTGTAGATAGCCTTGGAGGAAAGATAGCATCTTCCTGGGAAGCAAAGGGCAGGCATATTTTTTGTCGTTCATGAAAGATGTGGGCTTTCTAAGCTTAAGGCTTCTCTCTTCTAACACAAGCCACTACAAGTGGCTCCGTCGTGTCACGCCCATGAATCTTAGGAGCACGGGGAACCCTTGAACACAGACTCCTTGCTGTGAAGGGAGTCATAATGCCTTAGTCTGTGACCCAGGAGGCTCGTTTCTTATATCAATATCCACAGCATGGCAAGGGAACTTGGTAACTAGCAAATATGGTAAAAAAAATTTAAATAGCACATTGATTTCCATATTGACTGTACTTTTTTGGCATAATTTTGCCATAATTCCATCCTGGCCATAATGCAGATCACATACTGGGAGCTCCCATGGGTCACACCACTGGCAGGCCAGTTTTTCCCAGGTAATGAGAATGATCTTGAAACCACAATCAATGCCAGCGACCTGCATCCTCCATCCAACAGCCTTTCATGTAAAACAAAATAATTAAGAAAGGCCAAGACAGAGGGACATTGTCAGTAAGACTATGTTCATAGTTTGCAGATATGATATGTTAGGGAGAAAAATAGAGCATACTTCTCTATAGAACCCAATTAAAAACCATACAGAATTTGAATTTAGAACGTTTATCATAGAAATAAGGCTAATGGTGCCTGCACAGAGGACTTCGAAGATTAATTCAGATGGTAAGAATGAAGTTTCCAGGGCTGTACACGGTACACCCAGCCCTAACAGGACTGCCTTGGACTTTCTGGATGTGGCCGTATGACAGACACTTGTGTAACATATAGTAGCTCATTTAAGTTCTGGGAGTTTGCAATGATCATCTAAATATAATGTCAGCAAGAGCTGCGTTTAAAGATTGATGCAATTTTATGAAGGATTTGGTTTGTAACTGGGTCATACTGGGTACTCAACAAATAAAGTATTATACTTTCCCAAGTGATACCATATTGTCTTTCTACTTCTTCAGAAAGGCCTGAAGAATGCTGTAACTAACTGACTTCAGTTGGGCTTGCAAATGGCTAGAAGAAACTAGGGGGGAGGACTGAAGCTCGGCGTCTCTGCCTTTGTCTTGATGCTGTTTGCTTTGCCAGTTTAAAGATTTAGGTCAGTTTCCTAATCACCTCACACACAGACGTGTTAACTACTTATAGAATTCTTCTAAGGCAATAGCGATTATTTGAGACACAAATTAAGAGCCAGTAAAGGTATTTCAAGATTATAGGAACAGTGAGTCTGGCAGGCACACATCACCACGCAATGCTGGCCTGACTAGGCATGAGCAATCACCGTGCTGAGAAGTGAATTGTCTCCTTAAGCAATGAGGACTTCCCAGCATCACCGAAGCAAATTTGAGATAGTGGTCAAATGTGGTTAGATTAAGACCTGACTAAGCCCAGTGGCTATGTCAGCCCTTGACCCTTGCTGTGTGACCGCTACTAACCTCTTGGAGAAAGAGAATTTCTACTGTGACCTTTTAATGATGTTCAGAAAGTAAAGAGAGAATTCTCTAAGGTCTGTAAGGTCATGCAGAAGTAAGGCTTGGGGTTAGCTTTCTGGAATATTATAAACTGACATTTTATAACTAAATATTGGGGCTACCCTTCCGTGCTTTTCAAGTATCCCCTAACCCTCACAAATGACTGACCAAGACAGTTTTGCTGGCCTCCTTTCACAATGAGGGACCAGACAGTGAGAAAGGCTCACTATTCTGACTTCCCCAGATTACACAAAGAGCACGGAAAGAAACGGGACTGAAAGTAAACACTGTGCAGTTGAGTTAAATCTCAAGGATGGAAAGCAGAGCAGCAACAGTGCCGAGTTCCTGGTGCCCGGTGTTCTGACATTTGTGTATCTCGGGCGTGCTTGCACCGTGGGCATCACTCATCCTCACCGCATGCCTGCGAGGTCACCACGATGAGCCCTGTCCTTCTGGAGAGGCATTTGAGCTAGGCAGAGCTTTAATAACCTGCCCGGGGTCCCACAGCTAGTCAAGCCACGATGGAAACTCACACTATGTGGCTGCCAAGGCAACGCTCTCCAGGACTCCCTTGTCCTGCTGGGGCAGGAGAGAAGGGGACAGGAAAGTACACCTTCCTGTGGGCTTGAGCTGTGATGGAAGAGATGCACATGCGGCCTGAGCTTGCCAAACTCCAGCAGGACTTCTGACACTCTTCGATTCACCGGCAGCTCAGATTCTTCCAGAAATGTCTCACAGTGCACTGGCACCCTGCACAGATACAGGCAAGGCAAAAACTTTGCTCACCCAGCAGGACTGAGAGATACTATGTTATGTCAATTAAACCATCAGAAACTCACCACTCAAAGCAAGATTCAGGTCATGTGACTGGTATTGGGGAAAGGCATATGGCTCTCATTAACATGACAAATTACCAATAACACTTCCTCCAGCTAACCTCCATCTCTTGAAGGCTCCATAGCCTTCCCGCATAGCACCATCAACTGGTAACCACGTGTTTCATCGCATAAGCCTATGGGCTACATTTCTCATTCAAACCAGAACAGCAGCATAGGGTCACAGAGAGGTCAAGGACCTGGATGAGGTGCTCTTTTCCAACCCCAAATGTCCACCCAGTTAGAACAAATCACCTCAGCCAGTTGCCTGGAAGCGCTCCCCACCCATCCACAGAGGCCATCTTTGCTGGCATATCTACCATCAAGCATGTATATATTGCTTGCCCTTTTAACCCTCAATAGCCTGCCCACTTACCAGATCAAGGGTCACAGCACCCCAGGGCTTGCATATTCAAGTAGCTCTTACTGGATTTAATAATGGCCCCAAGTAGGAGAGCAATGGTATCCACATATCAAACAGAAATAGTCCATCTGATAAGTCAAAAGGTGAGTGCCCTCAATTTACTAGGGCAGGAAGAAACAAACAAAAGAACATCTTAGCATAAGGTTGCTGAGACCCCGTGGTAGAAACAGATCTGTCTGTGAAACTGTAGAGAAGAAAAGACCAACTGACACTAATTTTGCTGCTACACCTCAAAGTGTAAAACTTAGAGCCATGGCATGTATAATGCATGCTTCGTTAAGGGGAAAATCATTAAGTTTATGTGTGCATGCATAGTTAGGAAAAGCCAGTCTCTGTAGAGCTTACGAATGTCCATGAAAAACTGTGAATTGCTATAAATGGAAACTTGGGTAAGGTGCATGATTGCATGACCAGGAAGTGGCAGAGAAAGTTCAAGAGCCCACTTGGCAGGGAATTCTTTCTCTGGAACAAGAGCTGGGTTATTATTTTATTTGGATGTATTTTTCTCTGAATGATGAATGATGCGAGGTCATAAATGACCCATTGTAGGATGGCAAATGGCTTAGTGGGGGAAGGTTCTTGCTGCTAAGCCTGACAACCTGAGTTCAATCCCTGGACCCGCATGGTGGAAAGAGGGGACCCCTGACTCCCGAAAGGCTTCTTCTGACTTCCACCTGGACACTGGTACACATGCCTGCACTGTGCATCATAAGATAAAAAATAAAATATAATTAAAAATTTAAGACCCTTGTAAGTAAGGGTGTATGAAAATCACTGTTTTCAGAACCAGGTAAAATGTTGGAATTATCTTTGGATGAATTAGAAAGAGCTAGAAGAGCCTTGTGGGAGGGTCTTTCAAACTTAACCATGCAGAGGCATCAGCTGGGGACTTTGTACAAATGCAGATGCTGATCTGAGGTTCTAGGCCCAGTCTTGCTTTTTTGCATTCTTAATTTCAAGTCTGAACTTTCCCATATGAAATTCTCTTCCGTGTGCCAAGGAAACAGGCCTTACCTAATGGGATAGATATAAAGATGAAATAAAAGAATGCGTAGCCCCTAACAACAAAGAACGTCTCCATAAATGCTGGCAATTTTATTTTTTAATAAAGCAGCTGCTTATATGATTAGATCAAAGGGAACAGAAGGGCTTCTCTCTTCAGGCGGTTACAGAGCCCACAGCAGGAGCAAGGGTGGTGGTGTTTAGGGATACAGGGTTAACTTTTGGGTTTTAACTTTGCCAAATCCTAGCTCCAAAAAGACATCCAAAAAGACAAGAAGCAAAGGCCAAATTTATGTGTGTGGATGGGGATAGCAAAATGATCTGTTCTTGTCCACTGCTGTAGTCTGACTTAGAATTCGAGGTCATGTCATTCCAGCAAAGGAATGAGGCAGGAGAACCAGGAGTTCCTGATCATCTTCAGCTACACAGTAAGTCAGAAGGGAGCCTGGGCCACAGGGGAACATCTCAAAAATCCAAGCGAGCATATGGCTTGCCGGTAGCCCAGCAAGCTGGTGCCACAGCAACACAGAACTCAAATCTCTTGATCTTCAAATGTGTGCTTTCTTTCGTTATTGTGGATGACAAAGTCATGGAAACAGAATGCCATATCTCAGAACTACCTTTTCTCCCCACCCCTCGCCACCTCGTTTTGCTTTCTAATTCTTTATTAATGAAAAATAAACAACCTTCAATGATTATATAGAGGTTTCATTTATAGCAGATGCAAGGCACGAATAAACAGAGCGAGGCGAAAATAACCCTCTTGTTGTGTGGCCTGGACAGTTTTACTTAGGTTTGTTTTCTTTCCTTCTCTCATCTATGATGGAGCCATGACAACCTGTGTTCCCCAGAACAGACAGTCACCGGAAATGATTGTGGCACTCATGGTGCTCTATTCTAGGCCCCTGTAATGGGGTTAGTAAGGGCACACGGTCTGGTAGGACTTTCAGTAGCAAAGTCTATTTCAGTCACGATCTCACCTGATTGCTTCATGTGTCTCATCATTCACAAAAGAGACAGAAAGAGAGAGAGAAGAAGAGAGAGGGAGAGAGAGAGTTCTTACTGTGTGCTAAGCTCAATGCTACACACTGCGGAATCTAGGAGAGGATCAGAAATGGCCTGTGTCATCAGGGGCCTCATAGTCTAGTGAGCAGAGATGGGTCCTGAGCCCAGGGATGAGTGTAATGATGGAACGGCCTTGTGACGGGCTGCAGGAAGAAGTCAGTGGCACCCAACTGCCTCGGACAGAGATGGAGTCCAGAGGAGGGGATGAATTACGGTTATGTTGTCATTGCTCATTTTGCAATGCACATACAAGAGTTGTAGGTATGTTGCTCAAAGGTAGCATAGCTCAGAGGGTAACACAGATCTCTACAGTGAGATTGTGTGGCCAAACCGTCCCCATGGTGTTGACAACAGCTCTAATCCCTGTGTGTGTCCCCAAGGCAGGGGATTTAGAACTTTTTAGGTGAGTCAGTTTGTATCAGGGCGAGCCTTACTGTTGGGAGCAGTGAGACCCCAGATCCTGAATTTCTTGTAATCCCCTGATCTAAGTGCCTACAGCTGCTCGGAGCACAAGACCTTCAGAAGTTCCTGATGGCAGGAGAGTGGTTTCTGGTGGGTTTGGCTGGGGCGTGGCTATCTCTATATAATCTGCCCCTGAACATAATAAAGGGGGCATTCTTGGGGAATTCAAGGATGACCCGTGTCGCTGTCTCTCTGTCTGTGTGTGTCTGTGTATTTTAACCTCCAGCTCCCTTGCCTGAAGCTCGCGAACTTGGTGGCAGTGCACAGAGCGCAGACACAGAGGCACGGTGTGTGGCACCTTACATGTTTTGAACTGTCACCATTCTCCTGTGAAGTAGCTCATAATTTCTTGTAAAACCAGACCCACGCTTTACAAGTCCAGGACGCGGGTAAACAGTGCTCATCAGAGCTGCATACCCTTTCAACAGTTTTCTGACAGATGGCGGAGGGGACAGCATCTGCTCTTTTGTACTGATCTGCTTGTCAGGCTTTGGGCGTCTTTTCCCCCTTGTCTCAGTCATTTGTACGGAAGAGAACACGTGGTTACCTGCTCTGTCGAGAGCCTCTGCTTCCAGTAGCTGTACTGTCTTAGGGACCTTTCTTCACCTTCTCACAGCCAATTAGCCACACAGGACAGACTGACTATGGCGGCACTTGTATGGAGATGAGTGACTTCCTAGTGGACAATGGCTTCATGGCTCCTCTATGATCCCTCTCTTGATGAGTGTTAATTCTGGGGGGTGGGTAGGGATCATGGTGGGGGGAGGAGGACAGGGAGGGAGAACGTTAGAGAATTATTGACAGTCCATAATGATTAGTTCAGAGTTAAGTTACTGTATTTGTGGGCCAAGCAAAGGGATGTGTTCACATCTCTCTGAGTATTCTCTCTCTCTCTCTTTCTCTCTCTCTCTCTCCCTCCCTCCTTCCTTCATCCCTCCCACCCTCATCTTTCCCACCATCCTTTTCTCACCCTTTCTTGGTTTTCATGTTCTTGCTAAAATTTATGCCTTGATGTCCTCTTTGCTGCTTTCCCAGCCTCAGCCAAAGGCTTAGACTTGAGATCTCAACTCCATCCCAGCATCTCATAAACAGATCAATGCAGCTCCACAATACTAGCACAGGCCAGGCAGAGTTTAAGGCCAGCATATAAACCGAGACTGTTTCTATGTCTGACTCAGTTCTCTAGGGAAGACAGAAAATGTGTTGCTCCAGCATTCTGCTTCCTAGGCAAACCGAGAGACCCTGTTCTGATCATTTTATGACTCCGGAAACAAGCGGGGCACCATAGGTTAGCCAGAGCCACTGACCGTCAGGACTGACAGCTCTTTACTCCTCTGCTCCCTTGCCGTCCCGTCTGCTCTCTTCCTAAAGCTGGCTTCTGTTTCCTGACCATGTCCTTCATGAGCCACAAAAGAGTCATTTTCATTCTAGCTAGCTGTGTGTTCTCTGGCAGTCCTCAGTTGTGTCAAGTTTTCCTTTCCATTGTAATGTCTTCTGCTATAGGGACAGTATGCAACCAAACCCCCCTCCAGGAGGCAAAAGCCCTGCAGAGGAACCCAGGATGTCCTTGGCCTCAGAGCGGCTGACTGCCTAGCCTAAATATCATCCCAAAAGCACTGGCCTGGAATCACTCGTGGTTTGTGATTACCATTTGTTTTGGGTTTCATCCCAGTCTAGGAATGGGGATCACAGACACTGGCATAGAGGCAAGCTTTATTTTCCCAGCCGCAGAAAAACATCTCTGCCAGAGAGGGACCCACTAAACTGGGCTGTGATCTGATTATTCTACTGTGGTGAGAACCTCCTGGAGAGACTGGGTAGCTTGGCTCTAAGGTTTCTGAGGGCTGGATGCTGCTGCTCATCATTATACAAGAGCAGGATGTATATGTGCAAGAAAGGGGTGATGAGGAGCTGGAGCCGATGAGTTGCCGTATCCTGTAGGGTAAGCTGAGGGATACTTGGAAAAGCATCTCTCAAGTTTGCCCATGGCTGGACTGGGTAGGGGTTGTTATCAGAGAAGGGGATTAAGGAGACTGATGAAGAGTGATACACGGACAGTCTGAGGGTGACAGAGCTGGGGAAGGTTCCTCAGACTGTTGTAGCCTGAGGGTGACAGAGCTGGGGAAGGTTCCTCAGACTGTTGTAGCCTGAGGGTGACAGAGCTGGGGAAGGTTCCTCAGACTGTTGTAGCCTGAGGGTGACAGAGCTGGGGAAGGTTCCTCAGACTGTTGTAGCCTGAGGGTGACAGAGAGAGCTGGAGGGAGGTTCCTCAGACTGTTGTAGCCTGAGGGTGACAGAGCTGGGGAAGGTTCCTCAGACTGTTGTAGCCTGAGGGTGACAGAGAGAGCTGGAGGGAGGTTCCTCAGATGGTTTGCAAGGTCTAGAGAAAGCTCAGTAGCCCACACTCTAGAGAGTAGACCAGGCATCTCAGTAAGGGGTTATAAAAGTGGCCTCTAGAACCCTATATAGCATGGTGAGCAGTGAGCACCTTTAACAGGCCATTTGCCATGTCCAGACATCACACAGGAAGAGGTAGCAGGCCAGATGCAATATGGCTAAACAATCCCTGTATAGGCAGGGGAGGTGTGCCAAGAAGAAAGAGTACAAACACTCCAAAATTCATACTCTGGGAGGGTTCGTTGTACCTTTATGGTGAGGGCGAAGGAAATGTAAGAAGAAAGCAACTTGGGAGGCAGACATCAGGGAGAGGGGAATTTCAGGCAGAAAATAGGTTGCTACAGCAAATTTTATAAATTATAGCAGTAGAATTTTGAAGAAGATGAACTCTGTGCTGTCTATTTTTGTCAACTTGACAAAATCTAGAGTCATCTGAGAGGAGGGAGCCTCCACGGTGAAAATGTTGCAGTAAGATGAAGCTGTAGGACATTCTCTCAATTAGTGACTGATATGGTAGGGACCAGCCCACGTGGGTGATGCTTTCCCTGGGCTGGTGGTCGTGGAAGTTGTATGAAAACAGTCTGAGGAAACCCGTGAGTAGCACTCCAGTACCTCTGCCCAGTTCCCTAGTGTCGTACCTTAAGTTCCTGCCCTGATTTCCCTGCATAACAGACTACAGGTTGATAAGATGATGCTAAGCTGGTTTTGGTGTTTCTTCACAACACTAGGTACCCTAAACGAGAGGCCCTGTTTCTGAGAACATGAACAAGCCCATGCATTGGTTGAAGAATCCCAGTCTAGTTGAAGCGATACAGCGGTGAGGTGGGATGAACAGCCGCCGGGGAGGAGCAGAAATCCTGCCATGCCATCACCAGACCTTCTGAGGACGCCCACAGTGTGTGCAGGTGACACACTTGGCAGACAGTGTCACTAACCACGAGAGCCTGATAGTTCCCCTGCACATGCGTGCATTCCTTCTGTGAAACAGGGCAAGTGGATCGTGGATGTCGCACTAGACCAGAGGAGGTCATGGGACAGATGGTATCTAAACCTGAGGTTCTCTCTGGGATAGGGAGGTTATCTAGAGCGTCCTCTCTACCCAGGGCCACATGAATTGGGAAAGTTACTGCTGCCTCCCCTCGGGCATTTGCCCTTAGAGTCAGACATTTATTAGGGGATACAGCATTCATGGAAGAGCAGTAGCTAACTCCTTTGCTCTTTTCCTGAGCTCTGGATAGCTGCTAATGTTTCTCACAGTTTCTGTCTGTGTACTGATAGATGGATTGGTTCTGGGAGTAGACCTGAAAGCCAAGATTTGAGTCAAGCGTATCACCTTCCTTTCTTAGTATTGACCTCTGTGTGGAGGTCTTATGGGGCTAGGAAAAGAGCTAGTCATACAGCTTTTTATCCTGAAGCTTTACCCACCAGAGAGGAGGATATAAAAATAACCTATTGTAGCACATCACTATCGTCCTTACAATACATTATTTTCCAAAATTTACTCATAGGGAACTGAAGTTCAGAGAGATTAAGTCATTATCTCTGTGCCACAGGGCTATAAAGTAGAAAATCAGCATACAGCTTCCATCTAGCTAGCCCTTAATCACAGAACTATCCTGCCTTGTGTCCCTGAGTTGGTGAGGTCTCATCCTCCCTCTACTCCATGGCCTACAGCCGCACGACAGTGGCTCTCAGATGGAGGCCATTTATCCTGCTGATGGCATCTTCCTGACAATGCGTCATGACATATTTGAATGCCCTGACTGGGAGATGGATATTAGTGGAATTAAGTGTGATTTAGGATTTTTCACAACAGGTCACTATGCACAGGGCAGATACCAAAACCCATGTCCAAGCGTCAAGAGCATTGATATGGTTGAAGTCCAAGTATCAAGAGTGTTGATATGGATGACGCCCAAGTGTCAAGAGCGTTGATATGGATGAAGCCACTCCAACACTGTGCTTGTGGATGCTTCACAACAGCATCCTGCCCTGACAAAATGTAGAGATTTCCCCATGCCTAGCCTAGATCTGGTCATGTAGTGGGGATATACAAACATTTGTGTCATAAAGGGATGTATGAATGGACAAATGTATGAAATATACCAGCAGTGGGCTATGTCGTATAATCGTGGTCATAACTCACTTAATCAGATAGCATTGATTTTCAAATCAACCTGCAAGAGTGAACCAGCAATCACTGCCCCCAAGCTCCTGTGGAGTGGGAGAGGTGACAGATATAAGCAAGAGCCTAAGCAGAAAGGAACAACACACAAAGTTGCTTTACAGTGAAGGAGGCTCAGACCTCAGGCCCCCCATGCAGGAAGCAATGGGACACATGCTGTTTTTCAGTTTGGGCTTTTTAGGTGTATGCAATATGCTCACACAGGAGGTGCAGTCAGTGATGTAGGAAGCATCTCTTCCTACATCAAGCCTCTCTTGTCTGTGTTGCTGTACATCCTCCTGATCATGGATGCTCATAACTAGACCTACAGCAAACAAACAGCACATACCAACCAAAGACTAATTAATTAAAGTCCCAAATAAATTGTGATGCTATTTATTGCTCAATTACAGAAATTATTTCATCTACATTTGTAGCACAATTACTCCCTTTTTTTCGGTGTTATTGCTGATTTCTTCTGTATCTACCCACTCTGCACAAACCCTGTTTTTCTTTGTCACTCATCCCCTTTGGGAGAAATAGACAGTATGTTTAATGATAAAGAAGCAATACCTCATTAAGTCACAGTACATTAAGACTCTAGGTGCCACAGTGACCCATGTCAATATCACACAAGGAACCTGAGACTTGACAGACTAAAGCATTTGCCAGGAGAGGCATCTGCTGGAGACCTGAGCTCCCAAAATAGGGCTACATGTGAAGGACACATTTTACTTTTATAAATAATAAGTACATCATAACTAGACTGTCAAGAGTGGATCCCAAGAAATCTACCCTTCTAAAGTGCAAGATCTCTTTCTGAGGTCTCAGTGTATGTTGCTTCCTTTCCTGTTACATCCTTGATGGCTTTTTACAGACAGAAGGCCATTCAGAGATGAGAAGAGCGCGTTTCCTTTCTCCACTTTTGAATCAATTTTCATGTCTAAATCTGGAGGGATGACAGGTGGTGGATGACAGCTCCTCTGGCTTCCTCTCCCTAAAGAGGCAGAATGACACCCAAGGAAGAAACAGGACTCTGGGAATGAGAGCTGACCCTTTGCCCAACCTCTACAAGCTGTTCTTATGACTGAGCATGAACACTCACTTCCTAGGACACACCATGGCACACGCACAAGCTCCATGCAATTAGGTTGAGAAAGCACAGTCTTCTGGGATAAATTAGACAGCCAACCGTCCCAGGAGAGAAAGAGGATAAAGAAGAGTTATTGACAAGTTAGAGTGAAGCCAGATATGGTGCATCATGCCTGTGATCAATAGCACTTGAATGGTTGAGACAGGAGGATTATTACCAGTTAGAAAAGATGCCTGAACAACAGTATGAAACCCATCTTGAAAAAAATTCAAAACAATAAAATAAATGAAGGAATAAATACCTAACACCGTTGCATCAGATGTAATAACACTGTTTTGTTATGGAGTGAGGGTATTGCATGGGGGAAATGTCTCTGCTGGATGAGTCTTCAGGCAGGATGGCAGAAAGGCATGGATGCTCTGCAGACCACAGTGTCTCCATTGGTCAGATGGTCTTTGGTACTAAAGAGAGAAGAGGGAGGGAATCTCTGGAAATGCAAAGCATGGGCCAGCAAATTATGATGCCTCAAACCCAGCCCTGCTCTGTGCTGGATGGCTCAAAGTGAATGCATCTGCTGGTAAGCACGTGGGGAAAACTGGGCCCGTAATCCCAGCCATTATGTTTATACTGCTGCTTGCGTGGCAAATGCTCTTAATTAACACACACAGTTCTTTTCATACTCTGGAAAGGGACTGAATGGCTCACAGAATATATTTGAAAGGCAGGCAATCTGTGGTGAGAATAGAGACCGCCTTTATCTTTGTAGAAAGAGGCGTGCTTTCACAGACATGGGAAGATGGGGAGGCCCATTCTTCTGAGACGGAATACTGATGAGGGAAGGAGGGTGGTTTGTTGTTGTGTATGGGAGAGCTAGAGGAAGGGAGAGGGGCAGTTTGGTGAATGCTTTTTCTACAACAAAGAACAGGGGGAGTCCTACACCAGATGCCGACCACATAGGAAAGCAACTTTGTGAGTGTGTATGTACCTTTGATATTGAGAGGAGATGAAGGGTTCTCGATAGTTAGAATTTTATAAATGTTGGCAGTATCTGTCATGTTTCATGTGATACTAAGAGTAGTGTGCTTTGTTTTTTATTGTTTATTTTTTCCATTCACCTCCCTTCCTCCCCTCATCCTTCTACTTTCTTCTATGACCCTCATGCTCCAAATTTACTCAGGGCATCTTGTCTTTTCATTCTTCCTATGTGTATCCATGTCTGTCTCTCTTTTTTCTTGCTTTATGTCTAAAGGCCATTTATGAGTGAGTACATTATATTTGCTGTTCTGGGTCTGGGTTACCTCATTCAATATGATTTTCTCTAAATCCATCCATTTGCCTGAAAATTTCAAATGTCATTATTTTTACTGCTGAGTAGTACTCCATTGTGTAAATGCACCACATTTTTCTTTATCCATTCTTCAGTTGAGGGGCATCTGGGTTGTTTTCAGGTTCTGGCTATGACAAATAGTGCTACTATGTACATAGTTGAGCACATGCCCTTGTGACTTGATTGAGCAACCTTTAAATATATACCCCAAAGTAGTATTGCTGGGTCTTGAGATAGATTATTTCCTGATTTTCTGAGAAATTGCCATACTGATTTACAAGGTGGCTGACAAGTTTGAACTCCCACCAGTAATGGAGGAGTGTTCCCCTTACTCCATATCCTCTCCAGCGAAAGCTGTCAACAGTGTTTTTGACATGTGTAAGATGGAATCTCAGAGTTGTTTTTATTTACACTTCTCTGATGACTAAATATGCTGAGCATTTCCTTCCTTATCTTTCAGCCATTTGATATTATCTGTTGGGAGTTCTCTGTTTAGGTCTGTATCCCATTTTTTTATTGGATTATTTGTTCTTTAAGTGACTCCAAAAATTCTACCAGGGAACTCCTACAACTCATAAACACCTTCAGTAATGTAGCAGAATATATGATCAACAACAACAAAAAATCAGTAGCCCTCCTTTATACAAAGGTTAAACAGGCTGAGAAAGAACTCAGAGAAACATCACCTTTCACAATAGCCACAAATAACATAGATTGTCAGAAATCTATGCCACTGGGGCGGTGTGTGTGTGCGTGTGTGTGTGTGTGTGTGTGTGTGTGCGCGTGCGCGCGCGTGCGTGCGGGGGGGGGGTAATCTCAGATTTAGTTGATTTCAATGACAGTGTCTTCAGTAACCCCCAAAACAAAGAGTAGGATCTTAAGGTCCAGATTCAAGTTCTAACCTCCTCATAAATTGTGTCCCCTTGATGAAATGACAAACGCTCCATGCATCCAAATTTCTATAGCTGTCAGAGTGGGGGCAGTTTTTGCCTTCCCCTGCTACCTCAAATTTGTTCTAGGAAAATTGGGGTAACTCTAATGAAACAAGAGGAATACCTGTATTACAAGAAGTTTAAGTCTTTGAAGAAAGAAATTAAAGAAGACACAAGAGAATGGAAAGATTACCTGTGCTCTTGGGTAGGTAGAATTAACAAAGTAAAAATGGCATCTTACCAAAAGAAATCTACAGATTCAATGCAATACCTATCAAAATTCCAGAAAATTTCTTCACAGACCTCAGAAAAACAATACTCAACTTCATATGGAAAAACAAACAAACAAACAAAAAACTCAGGGTAGCCAAAACAATCCTGTATAATCAAGGAAATTCTGGAGGCATCACAATCCCTGACTTCAAAATCTACTACAGAGTTACAGTACTGAAAACAGCTTTGTACTGGCATAAAAACAGAGAGGAGGGCCAGTGAAACCAAATCAAAGACCCGGATATCAATCCACACACTTATGAAACCTGCTTTTTGACAAAGAAGCTAAATATATAAAATGGAAAAACATATTAAACAAATGGTGCTGTTTTAACATTTAGAAGAATGTAAATAGATCCATATCTATCAACATGCACAAAACTCAAGTCCAAGTGGATCAAAGACCCCAACATAAAACCAACTACGGTAACTCATAGAAGAGAAAGTGGGAAGTACACTTGAATGCATTGGCACAAAGAACCACTTCTTAAATATAACCCCAGGAGCACAGACACTGAGAGAAACAATTAATAAATGGAACCTTCTGAAACTGAAGAGCTTCTATAAAGCAAATGGTCAACAAGACAAAATGGCAGCCTACAGAATGGGGAAAGATCTTCACCAACCCCACCCTGGACAGAGGACTGATCTCCAAAATATATAAAAAACTCAAGAAGCTTGACATCAAGAGAAGCGTGTTTTCTGGTACTACAATTCATGGAAAACACATATGTTAGTTACTCTGATGACAGATTCAATGCCAAAGCCACCTCCTTCAGATTTTTGGAGATGACTGCAAGAAAGAAACTTATGTGTTTTAATGCTTTTTTGTTTTTGCTGTTTTTGACTTTCTAAACATGTTTGATCTGAACACAACACCCTCCAGGTAGGATTAGTGTAGTAGGAGCTGTGGGCTGCGTTCCTGCCGCCCGGCTCCCAGCCACCGGCTAGCTTTACCCGAAATAACAACACACAAACTGTATTCATATAAACACTGCTTGGCCCATTTCTATTAATGTGTGTAGCACCACGAGGTGGTGACATATCTTGCCTAACCCATAATTAGTAATTTGTGTAGCACCAGTCTTATCGGGAAAGATTCAGCATGTCTGACCTGGCAGCTTGCTTCGTCGCATCTGCCCTGGAGAGGGGAGGCATGGCATCTGCCTCACTTCCTCTTCCTCCCAGCATTTTGTTCTAACTCCCACCTATGTTCTAACCTATCAAGCCAAGCGGTTTCTTTATTAACCAATGACCTTCCTCCATCAGATTAGCACATAATGTTCTGTATCTGAGTCTCCTGAAGTTTGATCCTGGATTTGATACTAGCATGCCTCATGACTGGAGAGAAGAGGTTACTGCATGAGTTTACTCAGCAGGCAAATAAGGATGCTGGCCCTTCTGAGCTTGTTCGTTATAGAGAGGCTCAGCACACACACCGTACTGTCATGACTGACATTGACGTAGATAATATATAAATTGCCCTGGTCAATGTATTTCCTTCTAAATTTTGTATCTTCCAAACTTGTCTTGAAGGAAATGGTATTGGTAGGTGGGTGGTTCCTAGCAGGCAATTATACTATAAGGACACTCCTCCTGCTTGGTACTAGTAGCATTTTAAAAGAGAGCTAGTTACCCTTTCCACAGTGTGGTAACCCAGCAAAGTGCCATCTATGAAGCAGAGACATCCCTTCAGTAAACACTGAATCTAATTGATTTTGCGCTGCCCAGTCTCTAACACTGTGAGAAAGGAATGTCTGTTATTGAAACATTGCCCTGTCTGAGGTATTTTCTTCTAACTGCTCAAATCGACTAGGTACCAAAGTAATATTGTTGTGTCTCTTCATAGTTATGTGGCTGTAGTGAAGTCTTGAGTTCACTCTCATGCGAGCTAGTGTTTTCTTTTACCATGACAACAGAATTTAGCTGACCTGGAACAACAGGGTGACGCTTATATTTTAGTTCCTATGAAATGTAGGCAATTATTAATTCATGGTACAATTGTTATAAAATTGTATACCATCATCAAGTTTAAGCATCGATTGGCAGAAACCCAGATTCCACTAGCCTCCTAGTGACTTTCAAAGACTTGGTATTAATAGTGGCAATGATAAGGTCTCTGAAGTCATGTTCTCAGAGTTTAGTAATTCACAGTAGTAAGCGGATAGAAATAGCCATGGTGTGGTGGAGATGCTGTGTTTTCTATGTGAAGGCCTCTTCCTGGTACTTCTCAGTGTTGCTCTTTTCATCCGCTCAGAGGCGTTAAGGCACTTAGTACGGTGTTAGCCAAAGAGAAGGGTAAAGACTGGAATCCAGACCTATTTGAGTCGTAAGCCCTGCAAACTCTGCTCTGCCATGTTCAAAACAAATCGCAATTTATTTCCCAACTTGAACATTCTTTCCTCTCTTTGGTGGTTTGGAGCTAGAATGGCTTCCTTGCTAGAAGCCGATTACCTGCTCTTCCTCATGAAGATTTATAGTTCAGGGAGAAGTGATTGCTGGCAGGAGCAGACCTCCATAAATCCCCACGCTCAGGCTGTGCTGGCCACTGACAGTCACAGATTGTATCCAACCAGGAAAAACCAGAGGCTCTTTGAAGCTGCATAATCAGATTATGATAATTTCATCAAAACCCATTTCAAAAAGCCAACATTTATCATTAGCTTGTGTACCTCCTAATTATCTCATGAGAATTATTCCGTGCAGGAATGATGGAATACTCGAGCTTGAGAGAGTTTTCTAATACAGCATGGACACAGTCTGGGTGTGCTGGTCACAGTTTGTATTGGGGGCTTATCTGAGACAGTTTTCTGCAAATGTCAAGAGAGGTGGCATATTTAAAAAGATTAATATCAGCAATGGGCATCAATTTCTCTCAGCTGCTTTCTCTAGTAACACGATTTTGTTTGTCTCTGAACGGTAAGCAGGTTCTTACTAAGAAGAAAAAAAATTAAACAAAGGTACACATAGTCCAAAATATTCTCTCCAGGAGGATTCTGAGTGCCAGAACTAGATTTCATTAAAACTCAGTCATTGAGAAACAGACCTGTGAGCCACTGCTTCCTCAAAATACTCAAATCTCCTTCTGGTCTTCCCACATTAACCCCTCCGTCCCTCTCTCCTTTTCCCCCCTCTCTTTCCCTTTCCTTCCTCATCTCTCTTTCCTTTCTTCCCTCCCTTGTATCTCTCAGAATCCTCCATCCGGATGGAGGGGCCACTTTCCACCTACTGGACAAGACCCGCCCCTTAGTCTGTGAAGCCAGCCAATCACTGAGTCCTTTAGCAGATGCTTTTCAGCTCCACCTGCGGAACTTGTTTCTTTCACCCGCTGACTCGGTCCACTGACCTTTCTGTTTTTTCTCGACCAGCAAACTGGTTTTCCTCCCAAGAATTCCCATCTTATATCCCAGAGGAACACGCACCTCCCTGTGAAGCCTGGGCTGGCTTAAGCACTCTTTCCTGCGCTCCTTTTGCTTCAGCCTTCGGGCTTCCAGGGTTACAGACAGGAACCACTGCTGGCTTCCATTCAAGAACTTCAAAACAAAAGGACTAAGTACGGCGTACTGGGGTGATGTGAATTTCAGATTTCATGGTGTACACATCAAATATTATCAGAACATAGCCATGTTTATCTGTGTGTTGTCTGTGGCTGCTTTAGAGTAATGGAGGCAGAAGTAAGGAATTAGGGCAGGTAACATGAGCCTTTGCTCTCTGGTCCTTGATGGATAAATCAGATCATCCTCCTTTAGAACCATGGCTGCAGCCTCCTCATGGTTCTCTTCTCCGTCCCCTCCAGCAAACCCTGGATGCCGTCTTCACAATGATCGACCAGTATTCATCCATGATACTGTGGAAATCCCCCTGCAAAGCCTGGGCACATGACTCATGCGTAGGTCCTTGCCTGGTGTCTGTGCTCCAGAGCTTGAGCCCAAGGACTGGGGGGGGGGGAGGAGGAAAGAGGGAAGAAGAGGACTTCTCAATCTGTACTGTAAAACATCTGTGTCGGTGTGAGTTATGTTCCTGTTTCTACTGGTCCTCTCTCAGCTAATCTGCTGCCTGCTTCCCATAGCCGGCCCGGTTTCTCCACGTGTGCTACTGGGAATCACTCCCATCTGCTACCTACTTCCAAATGCACCTGACTGGTGATTCCGGTCGTCTCTGAGTTTAGGAAAGTCTCCCCCAGGAAGCCTCCTCACTCCCTTCTCCCGTCTGGGTGTTTCACAGAGTACTTGTCTCCTTGCTTCTCCACCTATTGTTTTACAAACCCGAACGTGCTGGAGCTCTGTTCTTCAGGACCTGGCCTTCGTAATATTCTATCTCCAGGTCCTGGAAATTCACTACCATCTCTATCTGCCCATTCCAAGAATAGTTACATCTGTATCTGGAATGTTCTGTAAGAGATAAAAGAGAGTCCAAACTCCACATATACAAATGTTCTTTTCGAATTTTGAGCTGGTATTACTTCTAAAGTTTATCATGGCTTTCACCTAAAGGAATCATTTCCATTAAACTGTTTTAAGTTCAGTGCCAAGAATAAAACTGATCATTGATTTCATAATATTAATCAGTGAATGTAATTTTTTTTCTCCCTTTTAGAGTCAGAGAAGTTTTAGAACACACAGCATTCCAGATCTGAAGTAAATACTAAACTTATCTTCAGGGCAACCAATTAGCTTTCTTGTTCAAGTTTAACGATGCCAACATAAATGCTCTCTTTTATTTCTTCCCATCCTCCTTCTTTATCCTCCATCTCTCTCTTTCTTACCCAGACCAGCCTTGACGGGCAACATGGCTTCTTTTCAGGACTTTGTTCTGAATAAAAGATTTTTATCAAAAATCTCAAATTACAGCAATGGTTGCAGTCAATCAGTTCTGATCCTCTCTAAACAAAAGGGACCTGAGAGGTTGCCAGATGAGTACACAGAGTCAGCTGGATTCCGGTGATGCTGAAGTTTAGCCCCGAGTCATGGAAGTCAAATGTCTGAGTGCCTAAGTGATTAATCCAGACAAAAATGGCTTATTTGCTTTCTAGAGTTTCAAGCCAGAAAGGTTCATGAAAACGAAGTCTGCTCCCAGAAATCCCTCACTCACCATTCAAATCCATCAGCAATATGCAAAGACACAAGTGCTCAGGGCTCCCTCTAACATGCTTGCGTATCTTCCCAGCGCATGTCTAGGAGCGTGTCCCGGGGAAGTAATCTGGATGAAGGACACAGATACACACACAAGAGGCTCCGTTCTGCCTTGTTTGTGCTGATGAAGCATCAGAGGCCACCTAAGCATCTGTTTAGACAATCGTGCCATGTCTGATTACTAATTGCTATACGCACGGTGACTACGCAGAATGCTCGCACTGTGGTTAAGTAATGACGTGTGGCTGCATTATGAAAGTCACCTGACCTTCCATTGGGGTGATTGGTTTGTCAGTGTTTTTACGTCTAAGTATTTAGTGAAAATGTTGGATTTTTCTTAGAATCAAAAATTTAAAAATGGGTTTTCAATGGGGTTTGGGCTTTAATTCTCCCACTTTCTTATTTTTTGTAACAGATTTCAAATGAAGAATGATTGGCCCCCGGGTCTCCATCCATGTTCATCAGTTGCTGGACAATACCCCACTGATGACAGTTGGGCCAGGCCATAATCTTGTCATAAGAGATGACCAGATCAGACTATTTATCTATTATTATTAGTCTGAGCTCCGGTCTTCCTTGTAAATTCTTGGGAGGTTCCCCTGTGCCAGGTTTTCTCCTACACCAGAAATGTGCCCCCTTTCCAGAAGTCTCCTTCAGTCCTCCAAACCCCCCTCAACTTGATTGCCCATGCGCCTATCTGAACCAGTCTCTCAGTTCATTCAAGAATCTCTTCTCAGAGATCCACGCATCCCTGGATGAACTCTCCCAGTTACCTTAGCCTCTCTGGGGCTGTGAGTTCAGAAATCCCGCAGAAGAGGAAGAGAGGGGCTTGTGGGAGCCAGAGGGGTCAGGGACATCACAAGAAGACTTAGAGAATCTACTAGCCAGGGCTCACAGGGGATCACAGAGACTGAATTGATGTTCAGGGAGCCTGAATGTGTGTTACAGTTTTGGGACTCCTAACAGTAAGAACAGGGGAGTCTCTCACTCTTTTACAGGGCTTTGGGAGCTACTCCTCCTGCTGGGGCCCCTTACCAAGCCTTAATGAATCAGGAGGTGCTTGGTCTAACTGCAGCTTAATATAGCATTAGAACTGTTGTCAGGTTCCAGTGTTTGGAAGCAATGCGCTCAAGATGACAGAAGGCATATGAGGCAGGTGGTATTGGGAAAGGGGAGGCTTCAGGCCCTCCACGGTCTATTTCTTGATTTGTGGGTATTTCCTTTTGTAAGTCGGAGATTTACAATGAATGGGTCCATATAACACTTCTGTGAATTTTTCGAAAACCATTAAGTTTTCTTTGTAATATTCAACATCTTCAGAAAGAAAAGAGTGAAAATTGGGGCTGTAAACAAGTCTGATGCTCAAATTGGTTTAAAAAGCATCATTCAGAAGCTTTATCATACATCCATCTTAAACCATGTAACTAACGTGGTAGTTTTATTATATGATGTCTGGTGTTTAAAACTTATTTGGTGTTTATTTGCTTATTTATTTATTTTTGCATGTGCCTGCCTGCATGTATGTCTGTGCTACATGTGCATGTAGTGCCCATAGTCGGCAGAAGAGGGTGTCAGATCCTTTGGGAGCCGGAGCTGCAGGTGTTTATGAGTTGCCTGTTGTGAGTTCTGGAATATGGATTTAGTCTCTGCAGGAGCAGTACATGGTCTCAACCATTGAGCTACCTCTACAGCCCTGTATGGTATTTCATATAATACATAATATATATATATATATATGTGTGTGTGTGTGTGTGTGTGTGTGTGTGTATAAAACTGACTTTACCTCCCTTTCTCCAAACAATCCTTCTTGTTCCCAACCTCACCCACCCCCAGTGCACCCTCAAAATCTATTCTATTCTCCGGTCCTAGGGAGATCCTTAAGCCTTCCTTGTTAATTAGCTCCTCTGGGTCCTGGGTCTTAACATGATTATCTTTTTTTTTTTACAGCTGATATTCACTTATGAGAAAGTACATACATACTATGCTTGTTTTCCTGGGTCTCGGTTACCTCACTCAGGATGACGTTTTTTCTAGTTCCATCCATTTGCCTGAAAATCTTATGATGACATTGTTTTTAACGGCCAAGCAATACTCCATTGCGCCAGTGCACTACCTTTTCTTTATCCATTCTTTGGCTGCAGGACATTTAGGTTGCTACCAGTTTCTGGCTATTATGATAAAGATACTATAAATATAGTTGAGCAAGTGTCTTCGTGATGGGACGGAGCATCCTTTGAATCCATGCCCAGGGGTGGTATAGATGGATCTTGAGGTAGATTGATTCCCAGTTTTCTGGAAAACCGCCATATTGGTTTCCATAGAGCTGTGCAGGATTGCACTCCTACCAGCAGTGGCGGAGTGCTCTCTTGCTCCACATCCTTGTAGCCTGAGCTGTCACATACTGTTTTGATCCCAGCCATTCTGACAAGTGGAAGATGGAATTTCAAAGTTGTTTTGGTTTGCATTTCCCTGGTGGCTAAGGGTGGATGTTGAACATTTCTTTAAGTGTCTTATGACCATTTGAATTTATTCTTTTGAGAATTCTTTATACAGATCTGTCTCCCTTTTTCTAATTGGATTGTTTGGTTTTATTTATTTATTATTTGGTGCCTAGTTTCTTGAATTCCTTAAATATGTTGGATATCAGCGTTCTGTTGGATGTGGAGTTGGTGAAAATCTTTTCCCTTTCTGTGGGCTGTTCTTTTGTCCTGTTGATGGTGTCCTTTGCCTTTTTAGTTTCAGAAGGTCCACTTTTTAAATTGTTGATCTTAGAGCCTGCATTATGGGTGTTCTATTCAGGAAGTTGTTTCCTGTATCAGTGAGTTCAAGAACATTCCCCACTTTCTCTTCTATTAGGTTCATTGAAAATGGATTTATATTGAGGTTTTTGATCCACTTGGACTCCAATTTTGTGCAGGGTGATAGATATGGATCTATTTGCATTCTTACACAAGCAGACATTAAATTATGCTAACACCATTTATAGAAGATGCTTTATTTTTTCCGTCGAATATTTCTGAATTCTTTATAAAAAATATCAGGAGTCCATAGGTGTGTAGATTTATGTCTGGGTCTTTGAATCTATTTCATTGATTAACTTATCTGATTTTATGCCAATACTATGTTGTTTTAATTGCTGCAGTAGAGCTTGAAGTTCTTTTATTGTATAGGCCTTTTTTGTTTTTCTATATGAAGGTTAGTATTGTTGTTTTGAGGTATGTAAAGAATTGTGTTGGAATTTTCATGGGGGTTGTGTTGAATCTGAATTTGTAGATGGCTTTTGATAGGATGGGCATTTTCCTGATCCATGAGCATGGAAGATCTTTCAATCTTCTGCTATCTTCCCCAATTTCCTCCTTCAAAGACTTGAAGTTCTTATCATACAGTTTTGTGCTTGTTTGGTTAGAGTTACCCAAAGATATTTTATATTATCTGTGGCTATGGT